>NW_022690597.1:0-629 GCF_011630105.1 Anneissia japonica | reverse complement strand
AAATATTAATTACTAAGCATAATATTAATTAATTTTAAATTAATTATTAATATTAAGCATAATAATCTATATAATCGATACTATACAACCAATTACATCATATAAAAGTTGCAGCATTACCAGTTAAATTTTTAAAATTATTCAAAAGAGTCATTGTTTCAATTCGCGTTGTTTTTGTGTAAAGTATTTGTAGTGAGTGGACTAAAATGGCTGCGGGGGCCCTGCTGAGATCGAGGTGGCGGAGCTCAGGCATATTTGATAACTTAAGTTCTGAAGATTTATATACGGTTTTCAGTGGCGGATCTAGAAATTTGAAGAGGGGCCAGGGAGAAACTTTCACAGATGGAAGAAATACCACCTCAGCTCCACCATGATGGTTGGGGCTGAGGTAAGAAAATTTATGATTTTAGCACCTTTAGCAACCAGAAATTGCACTATCATACAACTCGAATATAATTTTTCCCTTTTTTTTAAATTTTGAAAAATTGAGGGGGCTGGGCGATTGGGTTTCTTGAATCCCCACTGTCAATGGGGGATCAAAGAATTTGATATATGCAAGGAAAGGACATTTACAGAGTCCATATCACCTCAGCCCCACCCACCATGGTTGGGGCTGGGGTAAATAAATT
>NW_022690596.1:0-1557 GCF_011630105.1 Anneissia japonica | reverse complement strand
TATCATAAATATTAATTCATCCTTATTTATTTCGTGATTAACAAATCCATTGATGCGTTTTTCTTCAGTGGGAGCAGCAGCAAAATCAAGATGGCGTATCAACGGCCGCAATACATTTTGCAACTGAGCAAGGGATTATGGGGCCTAAATCGAGGTCTCTTGATTTTGACGAAGGTAGGTTCAATTTATAGCATTTAAAGATATATTATATTACGAAATATCTGACCAAAAATATCCGACTTTAAATTATTTTAATTACATAAAAGGTACTTTGTAAAATAAAAAAAAACATCGATAAGACTTAACATGTGTGTATTTTCGCGGAATTCTAATAACCTTATAAATATAGTGTACAAAAAAAAAACACAATTCCAATTTATACTTGGCACTGACAATATTTTAATAGTTCATATTATAAATATTAGTTTTCTTTCATAGAATAAAATAAATATTTCGAAATATTGTTTTTGTTTCCACATAATATTATTTCGTTCTTTTGAAATAATTAAATATTTTTTTCTGACCACGTCTTTTTAAGGGCGCCATAGCTAACGCAGATCATGATATTTATTTTTCCCAGCTGTTCAAATTTACATGTATGTTTTTTTGTTTGTTTCAGAAATGTATCACAGACATGCTAATAGCAGATGTGATAATCATGTCATGTAGTAATGCCACTGACCTAAAAGAAAACGTGACGATGGTTGAGGAAAATGGACGCGAGGCCAATATGCGATACTGGTTATCGGAAGAACAAGGTATTATCCAGTTTCTTTCTTTAGAATTATAAAACAATAGTGGTTTACGATTTCATTAAAAACAAACACATTGCAGTACATTTATAAAACAAACAGACTGTACCATACTTATTGAGGAGTCTGTGGCTGAGGTGATGTTTATTATTGATGTACTTTGCATTCTCAATATTTATTTATACAGTAGTTACATTTACATCAAAAACCCTTCCTAACGGAATTCACAAGTCGAGACTATTAATAATAAATGCACACAATGTGAAATGTACTGTAACCTAATTACTGCTTTTTAAACTCTAAAATGAGCTATTCTTTGCCTAAAAATGTACAAATAAACTCGTTGAACAGTGTGTAAACTACCGGTACGTTTATTTATGACGTCAGAAAAAAATAAGCTGGGGAAAATATGTTCAAAGATTACTGATTATAGAACCATTCTTGTTCTTCTTTATTTCTAGATACAATTCAGCCTATTGTTATTAGTAGGTCTACGAGTGATCATGACGTAGCAAGATCTATTGTTATTAAAGGCACAGAGGACGCGATGCTAGAATCGTTAGTTGCCGATTACAGCAAGGAAGGAAACCTTGTTGTAAATTGTATCGGATGGAACGGTAATTATATTTTATATTTATTTCATGATAAAAATAATAATGATGATAATAATAATAATAATAATAATGATGATGATAATAATAATAATGATAATAATGATAATAATGATAATAATAATAATGATGATGATGATGATGATGATGATGATGATGATGATGATGGTGATGATGGTAATAATAATAATTTA
>NW_022690595.1:0-800 GCF_011630105.1 Anneissia japonica | reverse complement strand
AGGTAGTCTGGACCCCTATTTCTTTCACCCTGCTCTCTCCCCCATTTCAAATTCCAGGATCGGCCACTGGTTGATCTACGTTATAATTGATTGATTGTTCGGTCGGTCTCGATCGATTTATGGCACAGGGCCTACTATGGTGATGATATTTTTGGAATGTGTTAATGATGTTAGTGATGATAAGCCTAATGAATGCATGGTCGAGGTGAAGATTACGATGACGACGATGATGATGATACTATGATAACATTGGATATGCAACTACTCATTTGTATGTATACACACATAGGCCTAGGCCTATTTACTGTAATAAGAATAAAGAAGTTACCTGACCCGTTTTCCAGAGGGGAAAACCTTGAAATTTGCAGTACGGTACTTAAATGTCATTAAAAGACGCCTCGGAAGTCGAGAAACCTCATTTCCCGCCATCTAGAAATCAACTTTTTCCCGGGGGAGGACCCCCGACTCGCCTTTCTTTTTGGGGTTCGTCGATTCATGGAAAAATACGTATGCAACTACTCAATTTTTTTTGTATGTACCCGGTACACACATAGGCTTATTTACTGTAATAAGAATGAGAGAAATTTTCCTGATCGTTTTCAAGAGGGAATAAAACCTTGAGTTTTGAAGAACTTTGAAGTCATTAAAGGGCACTTCAGAAGTCGGGAAAGCTCATTTATCGCCATCTTGGAATCAAAATTTTCCCGGGGTGAACCCCACCCCCTCCCCCTTTCTTTTAATGGAAACATTATAACCCCCTCCTAAATTTGAACCCAGATCCGCCTCTGGATAAAGAGGAG
>NW_022690594.1:0-661 GCF_011630105.1 Anneissia japonica | reverse complement strand
CTTAAAAATGCGCGCGCGTAGTGGAAAATTTCAAAAAAATTTGAAATGCTCAAAATGGCCAAAAAAGTGCTCTAATTTAGTCAAAAAGTGATTTTGAGGATTTTGAAATTTTGACGCACGCGTGCGGGCGTTTTTATAAGCGCACGCGTCAAATTAGGGTACTGTACATTCAACATTAACCCAAAGTTAATGCTCACTTAATACGATTTCGAAATGGCAATTGGTTAGGCTGATATGATCGATAATGTAAAAACGCAAAATTGCGCGTAGATGACGTCACGTATGTTTGAGCGCGTTGAAAACCTTACTATGACTATTCCAGGCAAAGGCAAAATGATCGATGTAATGACTGTGCGCGTAACTCGTGGCAATTTTGAGATATCGTGCGAACAGAAAAGGGGAGAAAGAAAGAAGAACTAGATTTGAACTCGTCACTGAGGACGAGTTAGGTGATCCGCCGTACTTTGACCCTCACGAAGCACGCGCGGTTCCGATTGAAAAGTATAATATTCTAAAACATGCTCTATTTAAAGAGTAATTTTGAGCATTTTACAAGGAATTTTAAAGAAAAAGAGTAATTTTGAGCATTTTAAGGGCTTACGAATGTGTACACATACGTCTTAACGTCCGTGCGCACGGTAGTATTAATACAGTGTCACAA
>NW_022690593.1:498-819 GCF_011630105.1 Anneissia japonica | reverse complement strand
GCACGTCGTATAAGGTATTCGTACTTGTACGTTAAAATTTTAAAATTGTTAATATCACTTTTCAGTTATTTTAAAGCACGTTTTAGGTCACGCCAACAGCACGTACTGAAGCTGGAAATTACGTTTCGGTTACATGTGTTGGGTTTCTGACACTGTATTACTGTAATACTACCGTGCACACGGATGTTAAGATGTATATTTATACATTCGTAAGTCCTTAAAATGCTCAAAATTACTCTTTTCCTTTAAAATTCCTTTTAAAATGCTCAAAATTACTCTTTAAATAGAGCATGTTTTAGCATATAATACTTTTCAATCAGA
>NW_022690593.1:0-405 GCF_011630105.1 Anneissia japonica | reverse complement strand
ATCATCATCATCTTTTTTTTCTTCTTTCTTTCTCCCCTTTTTTGTTCGCACGATATCTCAAAAACTGCCACGAGTTACGCAAATATCGCTGTCAGCGAACATTTGTCTTGGTCTGGAATAGTCATGGTAAGCTTTTCAACGCGCTCATCATGCGTGACGTCATCTACGCGCAATTTTGCGTTTTTACATTATCGATAATATCAGCCTAACCAATTGCCATTTCAAAATCGTATTAAGTGAGCATTAATTTCGGGTTAATGTTGAATGTTCTGTACCCTAATTTGACGCGTGCGCTTCACTACGCGCGCGTATGCGTGCGTCAAAATTTTAAAATGCTCAAAATCACTTTTTGACTACATTAGAGCACGTCTTAGGCCATTTTGAGCATTTCAAATTTTTTTGAAA
>NW_022690592.1:0-1988 GCF_011630105.1 Anneissia japonica | reverse complement strand
AATAATAATAATATTGTTATAATTTTTTCAGGATCCATTTGATGACATTGGTGAAGACTACCGAGAAAATTTAAATGGCCAACAAAGAAAATATCTCACTGATCAACTAAAACACATCAAAGTAGATCTGCTATGCGCCGAGCTTTTTGAATATATTGTTCTGAATTTAAGTTACCAGTCCACAAACACAGAAGACAGGACAAATTGGCCGTGAGTAATTAAACAATAATTTAAGAGTTAGTTATGTCATATATGGCCATTGACACTCTGAAGAAAGATGGAGCCATGAGCTCCAAACTCGAGTACACTACAGTATTCTACATGCAATTGATCAATAACAATAACAATAACAAAAACAATAATGACAGCAATAACAACAACAACAATAACAAAAACAATAATGACAGCAATAACAACAATAATAATTATTTGGCAAAGTAATAGTACAATCTTGCCAGGAGCAAAGAAAAGGCATGAACCCAAACAGTAAACTGCTCTTACACCATCATCAAAAGCAACCGAAATGCAAAAAATGAAACATTAAAAAGTACAGCTGATAAAAAAACTTATAAATTGAACTAAATTTTTTAAAACAATTTTTAATTTGAAGTTAACATTATTAAAAGCAATTTGTATAAACATATGAAACTTATTAAAAAATAAATGAAATCGATAAAAAAATATGAACATAAAGGAATGAAAATTCACAAAACTATATTTTGAAGATTTGCCATCTGTAGTGAAATCTGAATTTGTCAACTGTTCTCAGTCAATGAAGATAATATTTTCCAGCCATTGGCAAATAAAAAGTACCAAGTAAGATCTTATTAGCGAACCCTCCGCCTGTTTACAATGATGATCTTGAATAAAAAAAAAATTTTATTTTTGGCCAGTTAGCACACCCTCCGCCACCAAAAAATGGAAATTTCGTTTTTAATTTTCCCGTTACTGCCTTGAAATTTCTTTCTCAATTATAATAATTTGAAGCATTTATAATCCCATTACTACAATTACTGTTTACATTTTACTAAAAGTTATTTTTTTTCTCTCCCTGGATGATTTTGACAAAACCATTTGCTAAGTAAGAAATAAAATTTTATGTTTTCTTTCAAGCTCCTCTGACGATCTTTGAGAAAATTAGTTTGTTGAACAAGGCATCAGAAACTTGAATTTCTCATTTAAAATGATTAAGCAAGCTTCTAAAGAGACAAAGTTTGAAACAATTTAGTTTTCACTTACATTTCATTTAATTTATTTCGCCAATTTTGAAAAACACACAAAAGGACAAGACCTCGACGGGTTTATTTGCCGATATTTTACTAGGAACATGTTTTTTGGGGTTTTTTTTTTTCAAGTTTTCCAGATCAACCCAGACAAAAAATATAATATATCAATAGATATTTTAGTATTCATTCTGTCTTTTCAGGATTGTGGAAACTTTGGAATCCTATTATGAAAGCAAAAATGAAAATGGCGAGATTGCTGGCCTGGATCAGTTCCCAAACACTCTCTTAATGAGTCATGCAGTTGACACTTGGAGGACCATTGCACAGTTTCACAACAAACAACCTGTGCAAGGCTAAACCTAAACAAAATGAGAAATCAGGGAATAAAATAGAAAAGAAAAAGTTATGGTGTGGGATTTAGCCAGAGGGGGAATATAGGATGGTAATAATTAGTGTTGAGTTTATATATATCCCATATTATATACTGACTTCACATGCTTTAATCTACAGTCGTATAACCAAGGAACAAGAAAATTGTCCATAATAAAGCATAATAATATGATTAAACTACTCCTATACCATAAAATAAACATAGTTGGCCATTGACTTTGTGGAGCTCATCTGTTTTTTGTTAGATTTGTTTTAGAAAAAGGGGAGATATCATATCAATAAGGAATATTATAATTTTTATCACTAAGAATATATATTTAAAGATATAAAAGTATTATTTAAAGCTATAGGATTTATTGTCTGTGCAAAACA
>NW_022690591.1:0-652 GCF_011630105.1 Anneissia japonica | reverse complement strand
TATCAATCTTGGAAACAATACCCAATGAATGGAGTATTGGAAAAATCATTCCAATATATAAAAAAAGGTGACTGTAGAGATTTAAATAACTACAGGGGTATAACTCTGAACTCTTCAGTTTCAAGGAATATAATAAGCTTATCTCCCAAACGGTGTCAAACTTTCTTGAAGAAAATGATTTACTATCAGAGGTACAAGGGGGATTCCGCAAAGACAGAAGGTGTGAAGATCACATTTTTATACTTAAGAGTATTATTGCTTGTAGACAAGCGGAAAATAAAAAAACATACATTGCTTTTATGGACTTTAGGAAGGCTTTTGACACCGTTTGGAGAGAAGGTCTCTTTTATGCAATAAACAATATAGGCATTAAAGGTAAACTATTGAACATTATTAAAAACTTATATAAAGATGTAAAAGGAAAGGTTTCATTTGGTGACCATGAAACAGATGTTTTTAATATTGACGAAGGTGTAAAACAAGGTTGCCCACTATCTCCAATTCTATTCACCATATACATTAATGAGCTCAATAAAATTATTAAGGAAAGAGGTTTAGGTATAAATATTTTTGATGTAAAAATCGGTAGTTTATTCTGGGCAGACGATATTATTTTAATTGGAGATAGTGAGCAAGATTTAGAATTACTTTT
>NW_022690590.1:0-1766 GCF_011630105.1 Anneissia japonica | reverse complement strand
TTTTAATCAACCAAATACCCAAATACAGTATATGTTTCTTTGTTCCATTTTCTAATTAAATTTGAGTTTGCCAATAAAGCCAAAAAAGCGCAGAAAAAAAAACTTAAATGCGCAAAGAAAGTTAAATCTACAATATTTTACTGCCCCAGTATGTCCTAAGATCGCAAGATCAAAGTGGGAGCCAAACGAAGTGAAAAAGACATCGACCTTAGAATAAGGAATTAAGATTTTTATTTATGTTAATTAGCCTAGCCTGTTATAGAAAGTGGTTTTCTAATTAAAAAAAAAAAAGAAAAGAAAGAAAAGTTACGAAAAAAATAGAAATTTATGTCCATCTAGAGGTACCATAACCCGATACATTTTTTCTAGATCGCCTCAGCCCACCTTGGTTGGGGCTGAGGCGTAGTCTAGACCCTCAATCTGTGAAAGTCCTTTCCTACCCCTTCCCCTCCTCGTCTCTGTATTTCAAATAAATGTAGGCCTACGTGTTGTTCTACAAGAGTTAATACGGTGCAAGTATAATCGTTTAATGTTAAACTGAAAAGAGACTACGACTGTACCATATCCTTATATTTTAAGCATCCATATCGTGAAATCAAATTATAATGTGGCATGACGGCCTGTTTGTATACATGCACGTCGGTGATCAATAAATATTTAGACACCATAAATCCATACAAAAAACGGCTTCGTATCTTTTGAATCCATTCAAGGTTATTTCCTTTCATTGAGGTATTTACTATGCTTCGTACCACAGTCCGATGCACTGCAAAAATACTTTTTTGAAAGCACGTTTATATCAATTGAAACATCGGCACGCACGTTTTAGTTTTGATTAATCAAGTTTGTTAAACTATATTGTTCACGTTTTTGAATAACCTCAGGTGATCATACATCATGAATAGGTTTTAGATTTACTTCACTGCAAGTATATCGATTGTTCTATTGTTGTCAATATTATACTTTATCAGAGATTCATGAAACGCCCAGTATGTCCTAAACGAAGTAAAATTTGCCCAATTTCCTTGAATGTATTTTCGAGTATTTTTTTTTATAGATATTTCTGATGTAAATAGCATAATATATGTTAAAATGTATGAGCATTAACTGCAAATGGCCGCATGAACACTCAACAGATCACTAAAGGGGACTTGCATATCCCCAGACCCCACTTCGAACTTTTCAAACTTTCTTTTAGCTTTAATGCCCTCTCTTTCTTAAACTCTCTTTCCTTAGATATCCGCAATGCTACTACTTATTCTTCCTTTAAATCGTCCCTCAAAAGTTACATCATTCTTTCTCTCCTGTAATTCTGTTTCTTTGGCCTTTTTTAATTGTGTTTTGAATTTGCACTGTGAATTCATTTTTGTTATTTCTACTTTATTATTTATTTTCTGTTCTATATATTAATTTGAATTGATTTATTTTCTTTAAATTAATAATGATTTGATTTATAGTTCTCATATGTATAGGGGTCCAGGGACAGCGCCCTGGAAGGGAATGAGGGGCGAGTCCCCTCAATGCCTGGGAATTACAGGTATTATAGAGGCCTATCTGATCGTTCACGATGTCTAAAGGTGCTCCCACTAGGTCCGTCACTGGTCAGGTCGACGAAAGTAGTGGTTTTGCCCATAGAGAGAGGTACACTTCAAGCCACACTTATACATGCGAAAGCCCATTAGTGCTAATCAAGTATAAAATATATTGTAACCCGTTCGTACGGATTACTAATTCGTTTGTATGATCCAGGAATATGAAATACAGGG
>NW_022690589.1:0-600 GCF_011630105.1 Anneissia japonica | reverse complement strand
GTCCTCGGCACCTTATGCCAACATTGTCAAAATGACAGATTAATGTTACATAAGAACATGAAATTGTATAAAATTCGTAAATTTTGAATTGCTATAACTTTTCATTTTCTTGGTCAATTTTCACAAATCAAATTGCAGTTTATAGAAGCATTTAACAAGCTCGCGGTAAAAAAAAATCAAATGTAACAGACATTGCGAAGTACCCAAAATTAATAAAATAAAAACTAAAACCATAAAACGAATGGCACGCATAGACTAATAATTGACGGCTGTACTCGCAACTAGTATCGGATTGTCGATGCCACAGTAAAGATCAAAGGACTGTACGCACGCGCTATGTTCGAGAGCGGAGATGTGCGTCCTTTTGTTAAATTACCTTGGTTAAGCACAGTGCAAATTTTTGACTTTCCGCTATATTTCGAGTACTTTTCCGAAAAACTTCAAACTTTCAATGGAATAGTGTTTGTTTCAGCCTATCTCAATTTGCCTAACCCTAACCCTAACCATAACCCTAACCCTAACTCTAACTCTAACCCTAACCCTAACCCTAACACTAACCCTAACCCTAACCCTAACCTAACAAAAAAAATTACATTTTTG
>NW_022690588.1:282-521 GCF_011630105.1 Anneissia japonica | reverse complement strand
GAAATTTATTTAAGTATAGGCCCAGTGGCAATCCCTAATAATTATTAAAACTAGAAAATTAAAATTAAAGTCAATGAGCTCAGGAAGATAAGGGGATTTGGATTATATTCACCTAATGCAAATGAGAAAATGGCGAGATGAAGCTGTCAAACAAAGGTTCAACAATTTAAGACAGAAGTCGATGACGGATTTTTTTTCCCGTGTGATGTGTACTGTACAGAAATGTACTGAAGATGGTG
>NW_022690588.1:0-251 GCF_011630105.1 Anneissia japonica | reverse complement strand
CATAAAATTAAAAAAAAAATTAAGAAGGGATACTTTCAATTAGTATTCATCAATTATGAATAAAGACAGAATCGATATATCATCACAACTTGCACATTTTACATGCGTGCCGGTACATGTTCATTTGTAAAACCGTCCATTGGTTTCATATTTGTTTGTTTTTGTTCATAAATATTTTGTTCATAACAAAATTATTCATTCGTCTACACAGTATCATTTGTCTATGTCCGTCCGATACGTTTGTTATTTGT
>NW_022690587.1:0-1305 GCF_011630105.1 Anneissia japonica | reverse complement strand
GCACTTATTCATACATTTATACAGATAGATAAATGTTAATAGCAGTGCTCTAGCTTAACCATGGCTGTACTATGTGTGAGTTAGTTGCATGAGAGAAAGCTACAGGAGGGTTAGATCTGTGGTGTGCGTAGCCTATATATACGGTACCGTCTAGGTTTCCGTGGTCTACGGTATGATACTCGCATTGACAGTGAGTTTCAGGTTCGAATCCCGCCATAGAAATACCTTATACAACTTTTCAGGCTATACTTGAAATGATTACAACACACTATGTTTCTATTTCGAGCACTTTCGAGCACTTCTCTATCATTTAGGCCTACAGGAACGGTACTAGTTTTAAATTATTTGCGATTGCTTCACAATGTGAAGCATTGAAGTTACATCGTAAAATATGAACTAGCGCCCTCACTCACAACTTCGTTCCACTGGAATAGTGTTCTGTTTACAGATATCATTAGATATCACATGGTTTGTGGATTGAGTAAGACATGGAAGTCATGCTGACTAAAAGACATCATCAGCAATCGCACAGATAGCAGATGGGTAATTTATCAATTGTCTTGACAGGAAGAAAATCAATTATTTGGTGCTATTGATAATACAACGATACGCATTTTGAAGACGGTGTTACTCCTTTTATGAGAATCATCGGTACACAGAATAGATACATTATTGTAGAACATTTTAAGCATTCTCTTGGTGTAAGTGGCACCTATTGAAAATTGTTTTATTTCATTTATCTTCAGAAGAACAGCAATCGCATCCGACCGTAAACGCGACGAGTTGCTTGATGAGTATATTATGTTACACTTCAAATACAATTCTTTAAATATCGTATAGACACACATTATAAAGTAAACATTCAGCTTGATATGAGATAACCTTTTCAAACTAGACGATAAAGCCTACAGGATCTATCGATTGTTCCGGGAGAAAATGGTGGTATATCGGTAGATGATGGTACCTTCAATTCGCCTAATTTAATAATAAATTTGATTTTGAAGGTCCCGAAGTTGTCTGCTTCTGTAGATGCGCGAGCACTAACAATGAATCTCCTATCAAGAAATGGTCCTAGGTCAGTGGGTACCTGGAGAGAATCTTGGATCACATAACTCGTTAAGTGAAAAACTATGGTCGTAGGGGTCCCTACTACACCGGCTGAACCAGGTAAGACTTGGAAGCTTATGAATACTATAATTGTGTGCTGTACTCTCATTTTATGAAAAGCTAAAGAATATACCTACATAAAGAATTTCCTTCCCACAACCTCTTCCCTCGGAAATATTTACTACAATATAGTCTACA
>NW_022690586.1:0-689 GCF_011630105.1 Anneissia japonica | reverse complement strand
AGATCAACAAAGGAAATTGCCTGTTTAGGCGAAGAATGCATGCTAGATTTACACAAGTCATATAAAAACAACCAGATGCAACTATTTGGAACAGTTATGTACATATATTTATTAAAATATACTGATAAACATACAGCTATAAAAAGAAAATTTCTGATGGATTACAACACACAAATTCTGTATATCATGATGCTATGAAAGCGTATTTCTGATTGGATTACAACTCACAAATTCTATATATGAAGATGCTATGAAAGAATATTTCTGATTGGATTACAACTTGTAATTTTAGAATCATGATGTTAAAGTTATATTTCCTTCAACAACGATTTGTTTACACTCAGCTGAACATTACCACCCCTTGCTGAACACTGTCTGGCAGAACAAACCAATAAATAAGTATTTATCACAAGGGATAAGTACATATGTGGCAAAAACAAGCCAAACCAGTCACTCGTCGCAAAATCCGATTTTTAATTATTCATACAGTGTTAAACAGTAAAAATGAGAACCAAAAAATGGTAAAAGAATCATTTAAATCCGACGTTCCGTTATGAAGTTACAGGAGTTTAAGCATACAACCGTTTAAAGAACGATTATTTGAGAAATCAGCCTTCAAAGTTGATGCTTTTTGGCATTTCTCATGCAGGAACTATCACCAAATCCTTAAAAGTGTGGTTTTGAAATAA
>NW_022690585.1:0-1722 GCF_011630105.1 Anneissia japonica | reverse complement strand
TGTTAAGAATGCATGCATACAGTAATAATAAACTGCAGGCCTACCTTCCTCATTTGAGTATCGGACAGACCCGTAGCCAGGGGGGTTTTTATGGTTCGGGCGAACCCCCCTTTTCTAGCGAACCCCTATGTTTTCTAGCGAACCCCCTCGAATTTTTGAATGAGTCCCACCCGTTTTTAAATTGTAGCCTGCATTACAAGCCTACATTCATAGAATATCTCACCTTCAGAAGTTCGGAGATTTAAATTAAACGCAATTCCAGCAAACCATGACTTTACGATGGCACACATAAGGATAGCAAACATCGATAAAAATCCGGCTGCCGTCTCAACTTTCACTGGCCTTTGGCTGAATGTTTGTAAGAAATGTACCAACCGGTAACGAAACCGGTCGTCGTCTACTTAGAGTAAATGGTGCCACCAAACGAAGCTAAAGTTTTGCGACTTAATCCACCAAATGCAGATAAAGTTTTGCGACTTAATCACCTAATTGTGGATTGTGTAGTTAGTAAATTCCATAGCCATACTGTCCATAGCGCACACTAAACTATGTGCTGATGGAGCATTTTGGGAAATGGACTCTCCTTTTTTTCATCCCAAACAAAATATTATTAATAAATGAACTTATTCCACCTCCGTCATCATAGCCAGTCACAAATTAGGCTAGGAAGTTTGTTTTCAACAGCAGACACACTACAGAACGGAGTGCGTCAAAATGAGTGTTTGTTAATTTTTAGTGATAAAGAATCATGAAACGTTGTAGAATAACTGACTTTTTTTCGTCCGCTGTTGCAAAGAAGAAAACGACAGATAGTCCTGGTGGGTTATTGATTTTAAAATCAATTAGCCTAGCCTAGATGTTGACTAGCTGGTTTCATTCGTTCATTTAGATACAGAATTATACCACGACGACAACAAACTAGTGTAGGCCTAGTCCTAAGTACAGTAGAACGTACAGGTAGGCCTACTAGGCCTAGGCTTTTGTTGTAAAAGTGCATACAGGATGCGCCATAGGCCTATATTTAAAAAAAAATACACTTTGTTAATTATTATTGGTTGGCCTGGGACGGACCTAGGCTGGCAGGCCAGACTTACCGTCGGAAGTCCTGGGATTCGACGATGACGTCCGTGCAAGTTTACAAACGCCATTGATTAGAATGAAAATAGACGTGCTGAATTTCGTTTTTTTTTAATTTTTTTTTTTTTTATGAAGGATAGAATTTATCGAACATTTATTTACATAAAAACAAGAATAATATTGTAGAAATTGTATTTCTAAAGATGCATATAATTCATATTTCATTTTGTAGACAATAAATATTCAGTAAGATATACTAAAAACGATTATTAATTCTGAAATGTGCATCTCAGCTATTATTAATCAGTAAGCTATGTATTATGTTATAAAGTCTTAAAATAATAATTTCGAATTATGCTATATTTTGGGCTCTGACTTAAATTAACGATGGCCCTATCAGTAGTAATGACAGTATTTGTGCTTTTTTTAGCCATGTAGTAAAATAGTACTATTATTATGAGAGTCAAGAAGAAGTAGTAGAAGAAGAAGAAGAGGAGGAAAAAGAAGAATAGCTTTTTTTTGTTTTATAATAATAAACGTGTTGAGTATATTAATATTGATTTATGCGATGAGCTTTTTTTATATCTTTCGGTGTGATTTAAACATGCTAATTCTCAGAAAATATTTTCTAATTTTATTATATTA
>NW_022690584.1:0-640 GCF_011630105.1 Anneissia japonica | reverse complement strand
AAAAATACATGCTAAAACAATCATCTGAACTTCCAAATTATATTATAATTAAGTTATATATATATCATATAAGTAAGTCTACTTACAAGGTGTGCTCGGCTTAGGATCGATAAAACAGATGAATCTTAAAACCAAACCAAAAGATACTTTCATATGATTCTCTACGCAAGCGCGTATAAACCATACGCGCGTTTGCCGTAGCAACAAGAATGCGAAATAATGCAAAAGAAGTAAAATGGCCATAACAATAGGCCTAATTAATGTAATACTGAGATTACAGTATTAATACAATTTGTTTTATAGAACTATGCCTACAGTTATATTATTCATTTCTTAAAACATAAATTGTCAATAATATGAGTTTAACCCATTCATATCTATGCTTTAAAAATATAATTATTTTTATTAATTAGTAAATAATAATTAACCAAAATTATTTCTACAAGAATAATAAAATTATGTTTGTTAACAATTGGAAGATAATATTTATGTAAATATGCTGTTATATAGGTTTTATTAGGGAAAAAATTATTTTAATTTATTTATTTCTACAAGAGTAATAAAATTATGTTTGGTAATTGGAAGACAGTAAAATATTTTACCTAAATAAGCTGTTGTATAGTTTTGTGAAATTATTAAA
>NW_022690583.1:0-1597 GCF_011630105.1 Anneissia japonica | reverse complement strand
TATTAAAATAAGTTGATCCTTCGCCAAGTGAAGGAAGATGCGCTCTCCAGATGATGAAATGGCGTTGCCATCTCTACCGTATACACAGAGATATCTTGGTGCCAGTATGCTGGGCTAGCTCCGGTAGCTGTCACCTAAGAAAATCCTGCGACTTAACTACCGTGCATTATAAATGTAATCATTTATGGAGCATTTAAAGAGGTATGGCTAAAGATTTTACTGATTCACAATTTTCAAGGCTTACAAATTAATCAAGGCTCGCAGAATCACCTGCCCGGCGTCCCAGGGCAACCAAATATCTGCGTCGGGCAACCAAAAATAAATAGGGTGCGTCCCGACGGGCAACCTCTTTAACACCTCTTTGTAACATAATATTCTGTTAAAATGTTAATAAAAATATTCATAATTATCACAGGGTTTCTCACCTCGCCGTTCATCCCTGTCCGGCTCTCAAATTTCCGACCGGCCTCTAAACTGTGCCATTTTTTACAAAGACTTTTTCAACCTTAGAAACATAATTACACACAAAATACTTTGCTAAAAAATCAAGGGCTTTTAACTGTAAACGCCCTATTCACTGAGAAAATAACAGTAGAAGTACACGTCCCCATGGTTACGTTGATTTTTAATTAAGAGTTTTGCAGTGGATAGGCCCACAATATACTCATTTATACAGAATGAGTGTGCACGTCTTTGAAAAAAGAAAGGTTTAACAACTGTTATAACACACAACAGAAAGCAAACATAAACGCCATAGTAACAACAAAGTTAATGATTTTATTATGATGATCAATGACTAAATTAAAATGACATGTAAGAAGTGAACGTACAATAAAGCAACACTTCGCTAAAATACAGCTGAACTGAAACCATGGCACATGTTGGTATCGCTGAACAAGGCAGTCGGCTATTCCCTCCTTGGGGAGCAGCAGCGCGTTTACATTCCTGAAGGCGGCGTTCAAAGAATCAGATCAGACACTAGCGCATCTACATTCCTGAGTTGGCGGCGTTTAAAGAATAAGACTACTGTATGTGACTGACCTTGTGTCTGCGTCTCCCATGCTTCTCCTGATCGTGGGAACCTACTTGTGTGGGAACTTTTCTCACTCTAATTCACTGTTACTAGACAATTTGCAGTAATGCCAACTGGTGGTATACGGTATATGCTATTTCAAACAGTTTCCTTCCGTTCATGACGAAGTAAGAGCATCAATACAAAATTCATTTCATTTCTGAACGGGACCGGTAGCGGTAGGATTTGGCTGATGGGGTACGATGTCTCCGACGGGGTGGGCAACGAGAGCGTAAGTTAAGCGGAAATTACGAAAATTTCAAAGTATTTAATCGATTCTAGTGTCTTCTAATATATCATAAAAATATATAACTTTTTCTTCCCCCCCCCCTCCCCTCCCACGATGAATTGTTTTTCTTCTCGACCGGGGATACCGATCGTTTCGGTAGAAAAGTCAGTTTGTTTGTAAATAATTTTCAACCACAACAGCCATTGAACAACAAACAGCGGTGGCTGATTAATTTCAGTCCGAAATCCAAGTTAGTGTAAAGAAGATATAGAAACCATACAAATATAGGGTTAATG
>NW_022690582.1:0-1079 GCF_011630105.1 Anneissia japonica | reverse complement strand
TAATTATAATAGTGAAGATGAAATGATGATGATGATGATGTTGATGATGATGATAATGATGATGTCGTTGATGATGATTATAGTTAATTTAATGCGGATGATGACGGTGATGAAGAGGTAGAGTTACTTTTACTTATAATGAGAATGTAATGATGATGGTGATGTGTGTGCTGATGGTGAAGATGCTGATGAAGACAATCATAGAAATAATATTAATATCATTAATACCTCTGCTTCTCTTTCGCAAAGTCGGAAGCATAACACCTTCTGCTAATTGAAACTGTAATTTAACAATAAGTCAATTATTTTAACAATTTTATTAATATCTCATTTAAATATGATACAGCATAGCAATCTCTACATTATACGGTAACTTATTTTATGCTATTTAAAAATCTCAATATTACCAAATTCTGTCTTTATTAATTCATACAATTAGGCGTACATTATTCAACTTATCATTAATAGTCATTTCAGTCAATAGATTTTCTTTAACGAACAAACCTAAATTATTACCAGGCACTGTTCTCTGTTGGGGTCCTTACAGCTTTATAATCAAGTCAATTTTATGACGCGAGTAAACAAGATTGAACCAGTTGTGGTCCTTGCATATACGTAGTATATTTGCTGTCTGTTTAGTCTACTTTATATATGTATGCACAGTATAGTTAAATACACTTACATCTTTTCTATGGTATGTGTAGTTCATATGGATAGACCAGTGCATGGTCAATTTCCTCTACCCCCTTGGTGTGCAGGGGCGGATTTCCGCCCCCCCCCCCTTTTTTTGGGAGATAAAAAAAAAGGGAAAAAAGAAAAAAGAAAGAAAAAGAAAAAAATGATAGCCCAGAACGCCTCAAATGTTATTTTCGGGCGTCAGAACACAAAAAATTTCGCGTGGGCGTGCCCCCGGACACACTAAGACAATGTTGTCTCGATCGGCCCAACTTTTGGCCCCCTTTTTGGACATCTCTGGATCCGCCACTGGTGTGGATACCTAGTGTGTGATAGTAATATGTACCTTAAAGTTCGCAACTACTCTGTAACTTTATATACTTTACACATATTACCTTTAAGTA
>NW_022690581.1:0-540 GCF_011630105.1 Anneissia japonica | reverse complement strand
GCCTATCTCACTTTGCCTAACCCTAACCCTAACCCTAACCCTAACTCTAACCCTAACCCTAACTATAACACTATCACTTACCCTAACCCTAACCCTAACCTAACAAAAAAAATTACATTTATGACTCAACTTTTAAACATTGTCACTTTTGGCACAAAAGTGCTTATCTCGCCGAGTTGAGCACTTAGTTCAAATTTTTGACTTTCCGCCATATTTCGAGTACTTTTCCGAAAAACTTCAAACTTTCAATTGAATAATGTTTGTTTCAGGCTATCACACCGTGCCTACCAAAAAAAAATTACATTTTGACTAAACTTTTATACATTGTCACTTTTTGCACAAAAGTGCTTATCTCGCCGAGTTGAGCACTTAGTGCAAATTTTTGACGTTCCGAAATATTTCGAGTACTTTTCCGAAAAACTTCAAACTTTCAATTGAATAGTGTTTGTTTCAGCCTATCTCACTTTGCCTAACAAAAAAAAAATTACATTTTTGACTCAACTTTTTAACATTGTCACTTTTTGCACAAAAGTGCTTATC
>NW_022690580.1:0-735 GCF_011630105.1 Anneissia japonica | reverse complement strand
TATATAGATTATTTACTGATGTTCGATATAAATTTGTTTCCTACTTGATAATCATCAAAAAAGCCTTGTGTGTGTATATAGGTTATCTATTTGAAAAAGACACCGGAAGAAGCCTATAGAGCACTGGTTGGTGGTACAAATCCTCCATTTCTTCCATTCAGGTAAGCTATAATTATTGTTTAATAATCTTTATTACTTTTGTGCCTTTTCAGTTTAACACTTTATAAAGACATAATAAACAAAATTTTCTAATTCCTGAACTAAACTTAACTACATGCATAGCAAGAATATGAAAATATGAGTTCAAAAATATTAAAAAGAAAAAAGACAAGATATATATGTTGTTATTATTTTTACACATTAATAATATATAATACTAGATTTAAACCCATCATTAAGGACGAGTTAGGTTATTTGCCGCACTTCGACCCTCAGGAAGCACACGTGGTGTGGATTGAAACATTTTTTAAAGCTCAAAATGGCCTAAAGTATACGCTAATTCAGTTGTTTTTTTTACTCATGCGTACACGCACGTCATGACGCGCATGGTAATGGCACAGAATGTTGACTCCTGATATGAGATATACATGTAATAACTCTCATTGACAAATGCCTGTTAATGAGGGATTTAATACCAATCATAATATTTAGCATATATATAAATAAAAATTTTTGAAATTGAGATGGCAATATGATGACGTCACAATGTCCGATCAGCCATAATGATCTATAAAA
>NW_022690579.1:0-998 GCF_011630105.1 Anneissia japonica | reverse complement strand
TGGAAAATGAAACAGAATTGATAGGAATTTGACAGTGAAAATATACTTGCATCAGAATCTACTATACTTTTTAATAACCACCCACCCACACATTCAACCATGCATATTCATCTTGTGTGAAAATTGCAACTGTACCAGCGTGGGAGGAAATTCATCTCATAATGCTTTTATGTAGAGAGAGAGAAGATAAGAGAAGGGAGATGTTTATGGTCATAATTTTTACCTTGACGTTTTTAGTGTGCTAGTCAAAAGCTTTAATTTATCATAATACTGAAACATAACATACAATAATAGCAGATTTGTCAACAACATCAATGAGGGCGCTGTTCATGAAAAGTCTTCATGTGCAATGAGCATCAATCACCCAGATGCTCAATTATGTTATTTTAAGTGTTCTAGTTTAACATATTAATAACAACTTTAAAAGAAATGAATGGTCAAATAGTCAATGGTCATAATGGAAAATCTAAGGAAACTTAAAACCAACAATCATCTAATAATTGATAGCTTGTCATTCAATAAAATAATGTAATTTCACTACAAAGCAAATATCATTTTGTGAATGAATCAACATTCAGCACATGTATACATATTATTTGAATTTCATAAGCCATTGCATACAATTGATAATTCACTTAACACATATCATCACATAATCATATGAAATAAATAAATAAATAAAATACTCAGGTATTATAAAAATTCATATTATTAAAATGGAATACATAATTATAAAACAACAAAATGATATTTACAGTATATCATTTATCACAACAAACTCATACACATTTTGTACATTCTTGTTTTATATTTGATCTTATGCTCCTGTGTCTAAAGATTGGTATTTGCTTGCATGAAGATGACAGTAGGCCTATACCTTTATGTCTTATCGCCTGTGATATTTAAATAAAACAATGGCTAAAACAATGAAAAAGAGTGAATATAAATGATATGCAATATAAAATTATATATATATATGTATGTATATATATGTATGT
>NW_022690578.1:0-633 GCF_011630105.1 Anneissia japonica | reverse complement strand
GCTGAAAACGTGCCTTTATGTGCACTTTCAGTAAAGGGAGTACAAATCGACAGGCTGGGGGCTGACACGTATAGATGATGATGATGATGATGATGTCGATGATCCGGAAGGCCGACTTCCCCCTGAACGATGACCCCAGTCTGATGTTGGGCTGGTGATTTTTTTCAGTCTCTATAAAAAGAGAACATTGAAAATCATTGGCTATAAAAAAATTTGATGATGGACTCTTCGCTATTCCTATCCAATGATAATAATCATTAACAACATTTTCGCGTTCCATACCTCCAGTACGGTTCCGGATGATTTTACGAATTCTACCAACATGAACAAGGGCATAACAATAAAAGTAGTTGCTGAGATGAGCCAGCCAATGACGTGAGCCCATTCAGGGTAATCCCCGTTGTATGATGGCTTTTCCCAGTAAATTAAGCTGTACACCTGTACCACCTGTGGACGGAATACAAGGTAAAATAGTTTATATTTGGCGTAGGCTTTCTTAAAAACACTTTTTATCTAGGCCTAATATGATCATAATTATATTTCTTTTTTATTTCCACAACGGTAGTTTTTGGTTATAGAACAGCTAGAATGTAATTGAAATTGTAACAAAAATGTCTGAATCTTATAGGCATA
>NW_022690577.1:0-840 GCF_011630105.1 Anneissia japonica | reverse complement strand
ACCACTTTGGAAACCAGTACATTGTATTGAAAGTGTATTTCAGAATAAAGAAAGAATAAATAAATGGTTTGTTCTTATTATTATTCTTTGTATCTATCTAAACACTGCTGACAACTGTATTTTAGAAGGTAATGGCAACAAAAATTACTATTTACTTTACCTCTTGTTATTTGGTTTCAATTTGCAGGTTGTTAAATTGTGGGATTTTGAAACTGGAAATCCAATTTTTGAATTTTCACAAGCACATGATGATCAGGCCATTACGTGCATGACCTTTGACACATCAGGAAGACGATTAATAACTGGTGGTCGAGATGGAAGGCTAAAAATTTGGAATTACAACAATGGTCATTGCTTAAAGAGACTTGAAAGACGTGAGTAAACTGTCTGAACTAGCATTATGTACCACTGCCTTAATTAATTGATTTATTTATTCTTTCTGTAAAGTGATAGCACATTCAGTGATGCAGTACTGGTTTCATAAGTGGATCACATGAACAAAAAATAAATTATAAAACTGAAATAAATATATTTAGAGAATTTTAAAATGTGTTCAGTTAAATATCTGTAAAGTTTGATCCAATTTGGTTTGGAAGCTTGTTCCATTTAGTTGCACGGTATGAGAATGTCCTCTTGCCTTGTACAAGCTTCCATATCTGACACAAGTCAGCACATGATCTGCCACTGACTTAATTGGCCAAAGTCAGCACTGGTGTTATATACCACTAACTTAATTGGCCAAGTCAGCATTGGCATTATATACCACCGAATTAATTGCCTGAAGTCAGCACTGGAATGATATACCACTGACTTAATTGACCCAAGTTCAGCACTGACATT
>NW_022690576.1:0-3487 GCF_011630105.1 Anneissia japonica | reverse complement strand
GGGCGGGACGGGCAGGAGCCGGCGGTCCCCACAGACCCGCCCCAAAACCACCCCGGCACGGAGTCTCATAAGAGACCCCCAAATGACCAAGGATGGGCGGCATCGCCCGGGCCACGAGCTGAGAGAGATCGGAGCCGAGGACAATGTCCTCGGATTCCGACTCAAGATGCTCGGACGAGTCGTCCATAGGCGACTCGCCGGCCACCCGGAACCCATCCCCAGGGACAGGAGGGGCAGGAACCGGAGGATCCGGGACCGCCGAAGCGGCCCGCATTCCGGCGAAAACCTCCGAGCCACCCGGCCCACCTGCTCCGAAATCAACGATGCTCCGAATCAAATGCTTGTGTCTCATTAAACATTTTTTTATAAAAGAGCTCCCTATTTCTGCTTTTAAGTGTCAGGAGTCCTTTTTTTTTAACATACAAAGAATAATACACATACCATGATGAGCCACTTCTGGGGAGTTTATTTTGTCCTCAATCATCTTAGCAACCATAGCCTCTGGTAACGCTTCTCCTTTCAACAGAATCTCTTGCATCTTGATACCAGTTTCTGTTTGAAGCTCAATGTGCAGAAGGATCAAGTCTGTGGCATGCAGTAGTTGACAGTGCCATGTCTGGGCAAGTTTATTTGCCAAGGTGGTCTTGCCAGCCCCTGGCTTGCCCAAGACTATGAAGCATGTTGGCTTAGAATGTAAAAATCGAAGTTCAGCCTAAGGGAAAGAATGATAAATTATATTAGATTGAGATTGATATTGCATGTACAGTAGAACCTTGTTTTTACGTACCCCAGTTATACGAACCCTCGGTTTTACGTATGCTTCGTATTGACGATGACGTCATCAAAACCCCCGAAAATATTCAAAACAAACGGCCCTTTTCAGAGCAAGCATAAGTTAAAAGACGATAACAATAAACTATAACAATAAACAAACCATAATGCAACGTATTTTCATTAAACAGCAACGTTGATTGAGTCTAATACCGGGTTGTTATAATCTAAAACCATGTGAACTTAGTGAGCTAAATGAACAACTACCAATGGTGCTCAAAATAATTGCTTTCCTCCTTAGCTTTGTGTGGAAAACTCGTCTGGTCGAATTTTCTACACGAAGCTGAGTAGGCATTGGTTGGCTCGGCCAGTGCAGTGCACATGGTTGTTGTTTCACGTACATGAACGCTAATTGGTTGGCTCACCCAGTGCAGCGCACATGGTTTTAGTTTGTCTCTGCAGGCCCAAACACCACAGTTCTGTGGTTTAGAATAGCCATGAAGGGGAATTCCCAAATTATACCTTTGTTGTATAGGTAATCTTACAATATTTTCATGTTCTTTAGTTAAATAAAAGATATAAAGTGATGAATTAATACACTAGACACATGGTTTTATTTGAACACTTTATTATGACATCGTAAAGTGATGAATAAAAACACTAAACACATGGTTTTATTCGTAGGCAGGCCTAGAGGCTAGGTCTAGCCTAGGTAACATCGTTCGTTCATAACATACGTTTATTGAGCGTTACGTACGTATTAGGTCAAAGGTTACCACAAATTTAACCCACCCTCAATTTTACGAATCCCCGATTTACGTATGCCCTCCGGTCCTGTACCGTATGTAAAATCGAGGTTCTACTGTATTTAATTGTACCTTTTCATTTATAATTTCTTATATTAAAAAGTATTTTTCTATATAAATAATAATTTATGTTTATAATTGATTAGGATGTTGATTTGTAGGTTGACATTAGCAGACCACTCAACTTCTATTAGTCTCAGAAAATAAGCTGTTAATATAAATTTGGGGTTTTTTTATGTTTTTTTTTTTCAATTATATTCTATGGTGATAATTTATATTTTCTACATTCTTAAGAATGATTTACTATTGTGGTGTAGTGCGTCCACACCCCCAAGATGTCTCAAGGTGTCAGTAACACTCAGAAAGCCTTTGTACACATTGTTATAAAGTTGGCGGACAAAGGAAAAATTGACACAAAAATACTCAATTACTGGTACTAAAAAGCCACTAATTAGTTGTTTTTTGTATTTTGGGTTCTTTTCTGAAAATTTGGGAGAATTTGACAAAATTCAGGAGAATTTTTTTTTAAATGAAAATTTGTGGGGACCTTAATCAAAGCGGGCGAGTTGGAACATATGAATTCTATCATGCCCATAGGCGAATCACAGATGAGTCAGAGATAACTTGATAGTGTGTCAGATGGATGGTCAACACCTCAGCTACCATGGTTGGAGGAGAGGTAAGAAAATTTATGATTTAGGCACCTATAGATGGCCGGAAAAGGCCATCTCACACTTAAATTTGAAGATAATTTTTTATCTACTCTATCTGTTACCTGGCTAATAATGGTAATAGTAAGCTTTCTTAACACTTTAATTTTATTTTGATGTACATAGTCACACCCATCTGCACCGACTTCTGTGGGAAAATTTATAATAAAGCAGTGAAAACATGCTAAATTATGAATTTTATGAGATGGGTTAATTTTCGGGAGATTCTTGCTTGCTTGGGGGAGTGTGGGAGATTTCATCATTAAAATGGATTTTTACACAGTATTATTGTACAGTAGAGCCCTCGGTAAGATGATACCTTTGACACAAAAAAAGTATTCCTTTAATAAGGATGGCTATAAATTTGAAATACATTATCCCTTTATTATTTGTGGCCAAAGCGATGTCCCCCACACAATTAAGGAAACCCAATGGTGCCATATGCGAGGTCTCACTACAAAATGAGTCTCATCGTTAGAAAATCAAAAAATTAGTTAAAATTACATTTTGGTAGATCACATTATTAGCTTTAATTTGGTCTTTGAATGGCTTCCCTAGGATAAATAGATCCAGAGATGTTAGCATTTAAAGTTTAGGTGTATGAGAACCAGGTTTTTGAGAAAATCGGCCTCAAAGATAAACTAACCTGTACAAATAATAGGACAATCATAAAATGTAAGCATCAAGTTATTCAAAAACATTAAAATCAAAATTTTGTAAAAATGTTGCCTTTGACCTATTTTGGTGAATATCTCAAAATGATTTCACCAACGATGTGTCTCATTTCGTGGTGAGACCTCACATATGTAACTATTAAAATTCAGACGATACAATCAATATGGACTTACTTGGTCAGCATCAAATGGATCCGATTCCATGAGTCGCATGATTTCAGAGATTGTTGCTTGGGTGTCTATAACACTGGTCTCACTCAATGCACGGCTGCTGGACATATCCAAAACATGTGTTGCATCCGCTTCTACTATGTCTGGTGTCTCTTCCGAGTCCAAGAGAGCATGAGTTGCTGGCCGTGTTTCAGTTATGTCGATGGTGACACTAGGTGTGACTGGTTCCATCATGCTAATCTCCTCCTGTTCTCCAATATGAAACAAAACATTTCTTATAAGAAATACTGTATACAAAAAAGTGTGTTCATCAAGATATATAATTACAGTACTGTACAAGGGCATCGATCAGTGG
>NW_022690575.1:0-725 GCF_011630105.1 Anneissia japonica | reverse complement strand
ACCTATGCCCATGATTTCTACAAACTGTGTGGTGAGATTGTGATTGTGACTTTCAAGACCTGGCCAACATATATCTCTTCATTCTTCATTGGTCTGTCTTTAGTATACTATTCTAACCCACTTAGTGAAACTAATTTGCCACCAAAGGAGGGTGCATCATCAAGGCCTGCTGATTGCTATGACCAGTTGTAATGGATTCTGTTACCAACAATGAAATTCTGTAGCTGGTCTTTAAGTTGCGCTCAATGGGCAGACTTGTCTAAATTAAGTTATTTTTATCGTTCTTAAATTTTAAATTATAAATTCAAATAGATTAGTGGTTTTTGAAAAATCTAAATTAATGACACAAAAACTTGTGTCTCATACCAATCATAATTTGTTTTCTTTGGATCATATGTACATTTGTTAGAAGTGAATATTTAGACTGAACAATGTTTTGCTTATTTTTTTTGTTCTGGTGTGTTCACATTTACAACTTAGCTATAGACATGTTATTTAGTGTGTCGCTCAGAACTTATTGAGTAGTTTGTTTAAATTAAAACAAATAAAAATGTTTTATCAGAAAAATTAGTAGGACTACAAGACACTCTGTGGGACACTGCTGTAGGATGTTTTAATGTTATCATAAAATGATTAAATGCATGTTGCTTATATTTGTTTAGAAATAATTTTGTTTATAAATGAAGTAGAATGGAGGAAATACTTCATGAGATTTTGCATAAAAT
>NW_022690574.1:0-592 GCF_011630105.1 Anneissia japonica | reverse complement strand
TCTTTTGCGCGAGAACGGGGGTATGCCGCTGCTTCCTTGCGGAATGGACCGCCGAAAAGCCCGTATGGCGAACGATTCTGTGTGCAGGTCTCGTTCTTCGTGCGGACGGTTCGACGGTCCCATCCGCACGGGTAGGTTCGGCCTTTTCGGTCGGGTGCGAACGCCGATCCGAAAGTCTCGAAGACGATTTAGTGCACAAGTTTCGTCGTCAGGACTTTCGAACCGGCGTTCGCATCCGTGCGAGGGAGTCGTCCTTCTCGGTCCATCCGAAGGCAGCGGTTGGGTGTGGGGGGTGGGGTCGATGCTGTTAACCTGCTCGTGGTGATCCTGCTACGGCGATCGGACTCCGTTCGTCGGTCTCCGATCGCTTAACCGATAACAGCAATCATATTTTTTTTTTTTTTAAAGCTAGAGATTTTTGGACTTATACAAATTTTCGACAATTCTGGACTCAGAAAAAATTTCGACTTTTCTGGACTTAGAAAAATTTTCGACTTTTCTGGACTTAAAAAAAATTTTGACTTTTTTGGACTTAGAAAAATTTTCGACAATTCTGGACTTAGAAAAATTTTCGACTTTTCTGGACTTAGAA
>NW_022690573.1:1059-1299 GCF_011630105.1 Anneissia japonica | reverse complement strand
CGTGCCCACAGCCGATGCAAAATCAAGAAGTACTCCGCATGGGGGTCATTCGTTTAACCATGTGTTTGTTGCGCAGATGGATTTATGCTTTGCGCTGATTGGCTATGCACGGTCCAGGGTTTCAGCATTGTAAACCAGCCGCCGCGCTGCTGCCAGCCTTTGATCGCGAGTCCGCAATACACGCACGAACGTATAAGACCTGATTAAAACAGATAAATTACAAACGCATAAGATGGGTAT
>NW_022690573.1:0-997 GCF_011630105.1 Anneissia japonica | reverse complement strand
AGATTTAAAAAAAAATTAAATAACGAAAACATAATTCGAACATAAAAAAATTCATATAAGGAACGAACGTATAAGACGGACATGATTCAAACAATAAAACAAAGCCAGCATAAGACTGACATTTCTCATACAAATAACAAACGTATCGGACGGACATAGACAAAATGATACTGTGTAGATGAATGAATACTTTTGTAATGAACTAAATATTTATGAACAAAAACAAACAAATATGAAACCAATGGACGGTTTTACAAATGAACATGTACCGGTACACACGTAAAATGTGCAAGTTGTGATGATATATCGCTTCTGTCTTTATTCATAAATGAGGGATACTAATTGAAAGTATCCCTTCTTAATTTTTTTCCCTTTCTTAATGGGGGGTGGGGGGTGGCGTTTCTTTTTTTTCCCCCACCATCTTCAGTACAATACTGTACAGTACACATCACACGGGGAAAAAATCCGTCATCGACTTCTGTCTTAAATTGTTGAACCTCTGTTTGGCAGCTTCATCTCGCCATTTCCTCACTTGTATTAGGTGAATATAATCCACATCCCCTTATCTTCCAGCCACATCAGCAGGTTGTCAGCAGCGTTAAAAGCTGTTGATGCGTTGACTCTTGGGAGGTGACTAACTTCTTGTTCATCATCAGATGAATCGTGCTCCTGCGATGTTTCCGCACCACTGATGATTTGATTATCCGTTAGCCATTGATACCCTGGATCGTCTGCGCCTTCAGTCAGCCATTGAACAGGCCCCATTTACTCGCTATCATCGGCTTGGTATCCGAATTCTTCAAACATTACATCGAATTCAGCCGTGTCACCGTCATCATGATGGTTTCTTTGATGAGGATCGGAGTCGTTGTTTGGCTCTTCTCCCAGAAGTTGTCGCCAGCTACGACTTAGGTTTTTTTGTTTTGTTTTTGTTTTTTTTTTTAACATGAGAACAATAAAACGTTTGAAGTCAAAAGCGTGATTGTGTTATTCATTC
>NW_022690572.1:0-1095 GCF_011630105.1 Anneissia japonica | reverse complement strand
GCCAGTCATGAAGCTTGTGCAAGTTGCAGCCTCAAACAATGTGCCACTCCGAAAACTAAGATCATTCCGACTCCAAAAAAGTCGGAAACTTTTTCAACAAGTTCAGCCAAACAGCCCAAGGCTACATCGATTCATCTTGGCACTGGCTACTTAACTTCTGAAATAATTTCGCAATTCAATTTATCAATTGGTGTATTTATCCCATCAATGTTTGATACCAGCTCAACATCTGAAATTTCATCATTAAATCTATCATATGGTGAGGAGATCTCACCAAATGCTGGTGCTTGCTCGACACCTAAAAGTTCGTCATCAAATCGATCGCATGGTGAGGTGACCCCGTCGAACTTTGATAACAGCTCAACATATGAAAGTTCGTCATTAGATCTATCACACGATAAAGTGCCATCGAGTTTTGATATCAGTTCAGCATCTGAAGGTTCTGCATTATATCTATCACCCGGTGAAGTGATCCCTTCGAGTTTTGATGTCAGCTCAACATCTGAAAGTTCTGAATTATATCTCTCACCCGGTGAAGTAATCCCAGCGATGTTTTATGACAGCTCAACATCTGAAACTTCAACATTAAATCTATCACCTGGTGAGGTAATCCCACTGATGTTTGATGATGTTATATCAATGTCTGAAAGTTCTGATTTATATCTATCACCCGGTGAGTTGATCCCATCGATGTTCGATGTCAGCTCAATTGGAATTGGAAACAAGGATTTGTCAGAACCTGAAGATATGCCTGCTTCTGTTTCCACGCAGATGCTTAACTAAATCTAGATATTTTTCAGTCTGGGCGTCTCAGCAACTAAACACAATAGTTAATTCGTAAACCCATAATCTATGTCTGTTCGACTTAGAGATAATAAATCCTTTGTGTTACATACAACACAATTCTTTGGAATAGTTTCCTAGCAAGCATAATACAGCAAACTCAGATACCGTGCTTTTCACTTGTACCGACATACGTTTATCTATGGTGGGACACATCGTCGATGAAAATGTTCAGAACAATGTGGTTACTGTGTTATGCTTATGATAGTACCCCAGATAACACAGTATAAATACTGTAGTATAATTTTCAAA
>NW_022690571.1:0-524 GCF_011630105.1 Anneissia japonica | reverse complement strand
TGTATACATCAGCATTGAGATGTGCATTGGAAAAGTCTGCAAGCAAAATAAACAAAGGACATTTTCCAGTCTTCGTTGGTAAATAAAGTTAATATCACAAACTTTATAGTGCAGAAAAAACCTGAGTCAGCTAAACTGGTTGTAGCTACTGGTGTGTCCACAAAGAATTTTCTTTGGCAACTCCATATCAGAATTTTTCATTTTGAACTATTCCATTCCTCAGGGTTGAATTTTGGGACCTCAGTGGTTTTCGTGAAATTTTAACCTTTCTTATCATATTTATGCTGATGATAAACAGGTCTATATTTCTTTTAAACTTGCTGAAGAATTTGATATGAAGATTGAATCTCTCAGAAATTGTATTCCTGAGTTGAAAACTTGGATGTCCGAAAACTTCTAAAAGTAAATGAGCACAAGACAGAATTCATCGTCTTGTTCCCCTCAACAAAGGAAAAAATGCCAAGACCTCCACATCAACATTGGGCAATGTCAGATCGATCAAGTACCTCATGTATAGAATTTGG
>NW_022690570.1:0-675 GCF_011630105.1 Anneissia japonica | reverse complement strand
CCAAGGGTGGAGAGCCCTCCTTCAGTGGAGGCTTCAATACTGATAAGTACTAATAAAACAGGAAAAACAAAAGAAGAAAGTAAAGGCTTGTACTCGCAATATATTGCAAAATCAGTGTGCTCAAAGCGTGGAGTACAGTAGGTCATACAGTAACTTTCTTCTCCCTGAAGGGTTTCTACTTACAATTAACATCTCAATGAGATTTGATTGACAGATAAACCTACTAATCAGTGAGCGTCTTTTAGTCAACGTGATTATTTAGCAAATAGTTTTGGCAAAAACATCCAGATGGAGGAGAAAATAAAAACAAAATTTTATTGGTGAATGTAAAATAGGATGGTTAAATGCTTCAAATTTATATAATTAAGAAGAAATCTACATATCTTCTCTTTGGAGATTTCACAGCAGCGGAGGGCGTAATAAAATAAAGAAAAACTTTAATTTTTTTCTGAAATTTCCACTTTTTCATGGCAGTGGGTGCACTAATTGGCCAAAAATATAATTTTATTTTTATTTGAAATCATCAATATTTGCAGTCGGCGGGTTCACTAAACAAGGTATACAAAATGTCTCGCCTTATGGCTTTATAGAGAATCACGTCTCCAAAATAAAAAAAGTAGTTATCTGCCATAGATGATATAGGTACCTTGTGTCTCTCAATGGTATTTAGATAAT
>NW_022690569.1:0-592 GCF_011630105.1 Anneissia japonica | reverse complement strand
GGGTCCAAATTGCACAATTAAAAAGTTATCAAAATTAATACATATTAAAAAGGAAAAGAAAAAAAGCAGCATTTAAAAACCAAGATGCACCCAATTAACTAATAATTTAGATAGAACACAACAGTGCTCAATTGTAATTATTGCAATTGAGCACTATTGAATCAGATTGCTGTTGTAATAGTCATCAGTTGCTATAGTGATGCGTATGCAAATTGTTATATGCATTATCACTGCAGCCCGTACAGATTTATGATGATTAAAAATTTGATTATGTTTGTAAACCTTGTCATGAGCTATACTAAATACTGTACTATACTAAAAGCAATGCTGTGGAAATACTATACTGTACAGAACAATACTTGTGAAAATTATTATACACAGCTTAGATTAATGCATGAAAATATAATATGACTGGTGTTGTAGTCATCAGTTGCTATAGTGATTTGATCAGTATATCTTTGTGCATAACACTGCACATATGTGAATTTTTATATATGCACTAACAGTAAACAGTCTGCACAGTACAAATGAGCAAATAGTTGATTTTTTTTTTCAAAACCTAGTCATGAGGTTGATTGACATTCTGATTGAC
>NW_022690568.1:0-653 GCF_011630105.1 Anneissia japonica | reverse complement strand
TCGCACGCGGACCGCACGCACAACCGGTCGAATCTATCCTGCAAGCCCATATAACGACGAACGTCTTCCCGCCGGACCACATTCTCGTCGCGATCGCAAGCGTCGGAGAAACCTTCGTCGAACGTTCGAAACCTTCTCCAGCGAACGTAAGATTCCAGCCAGGTCATGACGTTGGATCTGTTGCAATTCTTTCTGGATCCGAACGCCATCGAACGCGAATACTACGACCACCGGATCGCCGCCTGCAACGGAGACGATGTCGGGTACTGTTACGACGCCCTCGTGACGTTCCAGACGGTGCCGACCTTGAGATCCAACGGCCGGCTGTCGTGGCCTCACCGAGTTCCGGACTTCGAGACGAAAGGAAAAGACGCGGTGCGGGAGGCCGCGTCCGGCGAGAGGGTCGGGTACGATCCGTACCCGTTCATGGAATCCGCGATCGTCAACCGACTCGGTAACGATGCGGACGCCCGCGTTCGCGTGATCTCCGCGTTCAGGAGTCACGCTCACGAGGTCGGTCTTGCATCGGCGAAGTGCTTCGACCAGCTGTTCATCGCTCACGTTCCGGCAACCCACGTCCGCATCTTTAACGTGGAGCTGTCGACGCACAACGCCCGCATAAGGAAGGGACTTGCGTCAGTGGGAAGGGTGAT
>NW_022690567.1:0-754 GCF_011630105.1 Anneissia japonica | reverse complement strand
GAGCTTCGCACGATCTCGAGATGGTTTCCCGATCACCGAATGACCGAACGAGGACGCCTGGCCGTTAAACTCGACTCTCCCCTGCCCGCCATCTCGCCACTGCGTACGAACGGGAGCGTGCTGCAGCCGTTGGATCTCAACGGTGACCGCGATTGTCGACCGAAGCAACGTTCGCTGGAGGTCAACCGAATTTTCGAGGAGATATTAATCAACGGCATACGGAGATCGAGCATACTCTCTCCGATCTCGAACCGAGGAAGCCTGCCGACTCTGCATTCGAACGAAGACCGACCGACGCAGCAACGTTCGCGCTCCGCCGGCGAAGTCGACAGAATTTTCGACGAGATATTAGTAAACGGCGTCAGGAGATCGACCTTACTCTCACCCATAATCGACTAAGATCGAGACGATGCACGTCCGAGTCGAATCCACGTGCGGCAGAGCGGCCGTCAACTTCTTCCTAGTCAACGTCGTTTCGTCGCAGACCATCGCGCACCGGTATCCGTACGATCGTCGAGAGCGCGTGCACTCCATCCACCTGAGGGGAACGAAGCTGCAGGACGACATGATAGAATTCCAGTCGCCGCTGAGCAGAGGATCGACGGCCCTGTTCTTCGCGTCCACCGGATCGACGAACATCACGACGAGAAGCAACTTCGACCTTCGCACGAAGACCTCCCTCAACTACCAGCGAACAGTTGCTGCACGTCCAAGTAGTTTCTCCATCCGTGGGAAACGAGCAGTACGCGCAAGT
>NW_022690566.1:0-740 GCF_011630105.1 Anneissia japonica | reverse complement strand
TGAACTTATACTTATTCAATTTATGATCAAATAATTATTAATATAATACTATTTTTTTAATTCAAAAATTAATGGGCTTACATAAATTATTCAAAAATAAAATTCTTCTTGAGAAATGAAAATGATATCAATATTGTAGTAAAAGTAATAGGCCTAGGAATTTAATAATGAATTTGGATGATATATTAACCAGTATAAATAAATACATAAGAACTTCATACAATTTTAGAAAAAGTATTATAGGCATAAGAATATGGTAATATAATTATGCCTAATTTCAAAGTTCAAACTTAAAAAACATTCATGTGTTAGCCTTTGAAAATATTATTCTGTATATTAATTACTTACATTGTATATTTTATTAGGTTAAAAGTTTGAATAAAAAGGCATCGGTAATTTACAGACGTACAAAATAATACGTTCTAATATTCTTTGCCTAAGCTAGTACTAAATAGGCCATGCGGCCGGGCATGCGGCATTCTGTCTAGGGACTTTCGTACTAAATGATTTATCAACTGTTCCTTCTTATATATTAACTGTTGTATTTATTTTACTCGTGCTCTTCTTTGTAGTTAAGGCCTATACATCGTTAAAATTATGTGTATCACACTTTGGAAAAACATAGACACCAATTCTAAAACAATTTTACACGCACCGTTGTCAAGTATTCTCATATATTTATAAAATGTTAATACAGAGTTCACGCACGAACAATTTACAAGGCATAAGGCCTACTATAC
>NW_022690565.1:0-1031 GCF_011630105.1 Anneissia japonica | reverse complement strand
GGAGCTGTCAATAATGCTAGTACTAGAAAATATTAAACCTAATTTATTACTTACATTACAGACGAAATTATCATTTTCAAGTATACCCTGTAATCCTAAAATAAATTGGAATGCCTCACAGTTTTTAACATGATCAAATATAACACTATCAGATCGTGAAGAATGTTCTTTAAGTCTAGTTATTAAGCACCTACTGTCTTACCAATATAATCACTATTGCAGCCTGGACATTTAAAATGATAAACAACAGAACTTCTGTACTCCTTAGGGGTTTGATCCTTAGTAGATATAAAATGAGAAACATTTTTATACTGCCATAAAGTTATGAATTCTACCTCTTTAATTAAGTGTTTCTTTACCTTATTTAAACATCTACGTAAAATGAACTCACCTGGTTTTCCTAGATAAGGCAATCTAACCCAAATCTTAATTAAGCTATCATCAGTAGGCCTATGTATACATTTAGGTTCATTTAATTTCTCAAGTACACTATTAACAACTTTTAAAAGGTACCCATTCCAAGACATAAACTTCCTGATGTTACTATGCTCTGTTTGAAGTTTATCAGGAGTACCCCCACAATCTGTGGGCTCTAGAAACTAAACTACGAATCCAGGAGATCTTATGGTTCCATGGAGCAAAGCTATCATAATGGACATATTGACCTGTATGTGTATTTTTACGATATATACTCATGCTTTCTACACTGCTGTTAAATTGTAAATCCAGAAAGTGTACTGTGTCACTGTTTTCAAATGATTCAAAAGTAAAATTTATCTGTCTATGAAAAGCATTGAAGTAGCTTAGAATTTGCGTAAAATCATTGGGCTTAGCTAATACTAGCGTGTCGTCAACAGAACGAGTATAAAACTTAATAGTACCTGATTCAATAAGTTTAGGAACAATAGACTCTTCTAGTTCAGTCCTTAAAATATTAGCTAAAACTGGGCCAAGAGGCGAACCCAGTGAGACACCATCAGTTTGTTTATAAAATTCGTTATTACACGTAAATACAGTTTTAGTACAGCAAT
>NW_022690564.1:0-1010 GCF_011630105.1 Anneissia japonica | reverse complement strand
TGACATATCAGTTTAAAAAAAAACACTGGTGTAGTGTGTCAAAAATAATAATAACACTATCCTCTCGAAAATCTGTAAATTTAAAGTACTCAAAAAATATGGATTTCCTAATTAAACTAAGAGAATTGTTTCCAATAGGGTCTAGAAAACATTTTCAAAACAATTTTCAAGAAAATAAAACTGATTACAACTTACAATGCCCGAATGAAGACTCGGGAACAATGATCACAAGACAATAAAAGGGTGGTAAAAATGGTCAACGGTTAGGTCTTAATAAATATAATCATTAACCGCACGAGAAACATAACGATCTAAATAAAATGTCATTGTTGAAAACGCAATGAAGTTGGTGAGGCAACATTTATTACTTTGTCTTGAATATGAATTAAAATCCTATTACGGCACTAACGTATAAGCATGCAAATATTTCAGTAAGGGGCGTACCCATTATATTAAAAATATATTCGAGAAGCAAATTTTACAAATATTCTCAGTTTTTAATTCAGAAGAAAAATTCTAGATTTCCTGGGAAAATTATATTTTATTTTGGAAGAGGGAAACTGGCCTTTAAGATTGGATTTTAGGTAGACTTGGGAGGCCTGCTGAGTCATTGCGACATGTTTTCAAAAACAAATACAGTAAAAAATTTAAAATGCCACAACTACGAACTAATTAAAGGCAATCTTCTGTCACATGTTCAATAATCGAGTTATTTTGTCCGTAGTAGTAATAAAGCTTTATTTATTCACGAAAATATAACTCAACAACTTACATGTTTTTCATCATTGCCGTGATAAAAAAGAAAACAAAAAAATATAGTATATCAAATTTACAAAGCATACACTATAAAGGAAAGGCTTAAATACAATATAACTAAATATGATATTTTGGATTTGCGTCAGGAGAATCAATTAGGGGGCCTATATGTATTTTGCCGCACATTTTTATTTGTGGTATTTTGAAGTTGGTTCAACTATTGTGTACCTGGATTTGCGTTAGGGGGCTTTTAT
>NW_022690563.1:9655-13336 GCF_011630105.1 Anneissia japonica | reverse complement strand
GGCCCCAGTCCGATGGTATCTCCAAAATAACTAGTAGTATTTTATAAGAGAAATCCGTAAGTCATGCGGTAACCGAAAAGTATTACGCTATCTAAGCCTAGTAGTCCTAGTGTACTACCCACCTACGTACTGTACTGCAGAGGCCTATTTTAATACACTATTTAGATAGGCTCTTCTTTTCCCATCTTGTGGCAGAGGTCGAAACATTTTTTTAATTTCTTAAAACTTGTATAATGGTGTAGAATAGTCTTTTAAGAACATTTCCAGAAAAAAAAAATAATGTGATACGATTCTTCGTTACGGAGTGTTGGATTTTTAAGTAACATGAGTTCAATAATTTTGCCTCGAAGCTTATCTTATTTTTGTTGGCTACGCACCACTGACTTGTTCAATGGGCACCAAGATGGCAGATAGAGGGCGGCCAGTAGTCACGTGATCTGAACTGCTCATGTCGCAACTCTCTCTACAGAGTACTGTACCCTAACCTTAGCCACAACTCCAGTCTTGATATGTTCAGGTTAAGGTTAGGCCCTAGGGCGGAGTACTTGGATCAAGTGCGATCCATGGACCCTGTGTAAGTACTGTAGCTCAGGTCCAATATACAGTAGTAAGGACCTCTAATAGGATATTACATTTTCTGCACAGGTTATCTAGTTGTCCAAGGAATTTTTAACCTGATCGCCATGCTATGCGATCGCGAGAGGATGTAAATAGTGATTTAACAACCGTATTGAGGACGTTCGTGGCTTATGATGGTATTTCAATAATAAACTTTAATACTAATAAAAATAATTGTTAATAAACTAATGTTACAGTAATTAAAATAACGAGTTGGCTGGTTTTTCCTGATAAAAAGTTTGATTTTTAAAGATAATATCATATCAAAAACAATACCGTACTAAGAGAAATATCAAATTTTTAGTATTCATTTTATTTTCTGTATTTGTTATGTAGTAGGAAGCTTGGGATCGATAACAAAATGAAAATAAACACTGTCCGATAAAAAAGTAAAATGGTACTAGGAATGCTAAAAACTAGAAAATATCCTATAAATACTATAATATTAATTGAAATTTAGTTTAGTAATAATGGTATTCATTTTATTTGCTTTTAAGTAGCCTATGTCATTTAGAAAGACAACAAAACATAAATAAAAAAAGTGATAAAGCTATTGACGAATTTACAATGATTATTAGGCCTAGTTATATTACATTTAGCGTTTTTGCAACTCCACTGGCGCTCCATATATTTGTTGAAAGCAAACCACTACCGAAATGAAGCGCGACCAAAGTGAGACGCGACTGAAATGATCTGTATTCAGGCTAGGGCGGCTATTTGGCTATTGACCACCAACCGGCACTGCATGCCTTACTTAGATTTTGCCTAGCTAGGCTACCCAAGGCCTAACTAATCGTAAATGACAAACTGAAACGTCACTCAATTTATTGAAGTACATTTTTTTTCACTGTGGCTAGTATAGTACCGTATTTCTGTCATGCACAATTTGAGACATTTGCAAAATGCGCAAGCTATCACTTGCACAATTTGCAAACTGTGCAAGGATTTCTTTGCACAATTTTGAAACTGTGCAAGATTCTGCAGTTTGCAAACTGTGCAAGGAGATTGTTGCACAGTTTTTAAAATGTGCAGACAATTTGCAAACCGTGTTTAGTCTATTTGCACATTTTGATACTAATTACTGTAGGCCTAATTTTGTTTTCTGTTTATGGTGTGACGTTAAATAAAAACGTTGGCACATGTAGTGTAAACCGGGTATCATGCATGGCTATCGTGTGTGGTTGGGTGGGAAAAGATGGTGTGCTAGTGAGGTGAAATCAAGATATTAAGCAAGGAGGCATGAATCCTCGGGACGTAGGCCCATGCATGCCGAAAATCTTCCCTTACTGAATTCGGTCCTGCTACCCGACCTGCTCGGGTTATCGATCATCCAACCCCCTGTCACAAGTGACAGGTCGGGTGACAGGTTCGCTACTTACCTAAAATTTATTATCTGCTGCCGGCGGCCTGCGAAGGTCGCGTACTAGTGTATTGTAGTTAGGCCTAGCATGGAGGTATGGGCCTAGGAAGGTTAGTGATCTAGAGTGAGCAAGAGATATTTCGTTTACAATGGTCAGGCACGGCAAACGTAATGAATAAGCCTATACAATCTAGGCTACAACAATTAATACTCTCTTAACATATTCCTACATTTTCAATAAAAAGAAGTTATAATCGGGAGCGCATGTGTAGGTGTGGTGTGATGTCAAAAAGTGCATTGGCAGTCCGTATCGAACAGAAGCAACTACTGAATTTCCCGCAAATATTTTTTTACTGGGAATTGTTCTTCTTGTCTATACCACAGTATAATTAAAAAGAAAATACAAATTGTGTTCACACATAAAAATCGGGAAAATTACGATGCACAACAAACAAAAATAATAAGATTGAACTGAAGCGCCTACCCCACTGGCATCCCAAGACCGAACCATTGTGTGCCCGGTGAAGCTTATTATAATAGTATTTAAACATGTGTATTATAACGGTTAGTGCACGTGTTTGAATATTAATATAATATTTAAACATGTTTATTATAACGGTTAATACACATTTTTAAATGTGGTAATGTTTAGGCATGTGTATTTATAGTTATAATACAAAATGAATACCCTGCCGCAAAATGGACGGTTCTAAATTGCCCACGACTCAAGCACATGCATTTGGTTCGTTCGTGACGTTGTGCACTGGCCGTGAGAGCGAGTAATCGTCTGTAAATCGTATGCAACGAAGATACAGAATATCAGTTATAAAATCAATTTAGCATTTGATTTTAATACATGACGAATTATTCTCTGTTCCTAAATTCTAACTGTCAACTAAATATTCATCGCTCGATTCGGAGGCCCTATAAAATAGAGATTTACTACTCTCTGAGCCTAGATTGAAATACATCAGCTGTAAGCTGTAGAATAGCCCCTGGATAGCCGGGAATGTGAGTAAACATTGCTGTTAATTGTATGCCACACGATCATAAAATAAATAGAATAAAGGCTAGAAAGAATCGTATTCTTATATTTATTTAGGCCAGCATAAACACCAATACACCATGTCATTTTCAATATATATGTGTATTGAAAATGACCAAAATTACCATCTTTGTTTTTTGAGAACTAATAAAATATTGATGCATCTTTCTGGCTAGTATTCTCCCGATCGCCAAGTCACGGTTTTAGGTTCACGAAATTCATGAAAAAAGTAAAGTAAGTCCACAGACGTACAGCTACTGTCTTTTTTCATTATGGTCGGATTTTGGTTTAAAACATTTTATGTTTTAAATAATAACATTAGATTCAGAAATTGTGTATACTTTCTGAAATTTGACCATGATTGGAGCAGTATTGGTTGAACTGTGTCGGATTTTCTCCTACTACCAAGGTCTTGTTTACTCATTTTGAAGGCCGTTTAGGCAGCATGCAGGCAATTAGCAATCAATCATCCAACCCACCAGTGACCGTTTCTTCTGAGGCTATGTTCACACACACGGCGTAAGACTGGCGTGGCTTACGCCAGGCGTAAGCTAATCCACGAATTAAAATTCCAAAGTGTTCACACAAACGGCGTTCGTTAAACTAGCAGTAATATAGGCCTATGTGGAATAGTTTTCAGTTTTAAATAATGTACGTG
>NW_022690563.1:1895-9648 GCF_011630105.1 Anneissia japonica | reverse complement strand
TCATAGTTAGTAGGTTTTGGTACTAAGTAGTCTTCCGAAAAATGAAGTTTATTTTAATATCAATCCCGAAATACATGTAGGCCTAGGCTCTATCTGCACTGCAGGGTATGTGTGTTGTGTTGAGTGGGCGTCTGTCTGTAGTGGTGGTCGTGACTGCGGCCTTAGGCCTAGTTACGCACGTACAGATGGAGCCTAGCGAGGCAGGATTTAATGTTTTTTCATGGCATTATGTACGAATTAATATAGGCTAGACATATATAAATGCTGACTTAAAACATGTAGTATGATTTACTAACTAATTTTAAATATATATTTATTTTTTAATTTTTCAGCAAACGTGTGGATCTTGCAAGTTGCAATTACCTTGCTAGAATTCTATGTTTTTTGAAGAGATGTAGTAAATCTCAGCCATAGCCTCTAATATGCCAATGAACCAAGCAAAGCCTTGTTGACTGCTGCCAAGAATGCTTTACTAGCAAAATTCTGAATAAATAATAATATTTATAAATTTATATAGGCCAACTGCAATATGTAAACAAATGTAAAATTGTTAAATAAAAGTAAACGAATGAATGAAATTTGTTTGTTTTCTTCATTTTGTGTAATACTTTCATGTTGCACAGCGCGTCGTAAGGTGTCACAGCGCGTCGCTACAGGAGGCGATCGCTTCACGAAAAAATCTCCCTATTTTTTGGTTTTCAAACTTGGGATCTCTGTGGCTGTCAGCTGTTGTTTCAAAATCTTTTAAAAAACTCACATGTGCATAAACTGCGCAGGGTTCACATTGTGTAGTAAGGCCTAGAAATCCGTCTTCGCATTACAGAAAATAAGAACCAATTTCCCCGCAGATATTGCTGAAAATTAGGCTTTTACCTACTGTACCTAATTTTTTTTTTTAAGCAATTGTGGTAAAATGTTACATTTCATTTTTTTAAGCAATTGTGGTAAAATGTTACATTTCAATTTATTTATTGTTGACATTAGCTTATTACTGCATTTTTAGATTTTTATCCCACTGAGGTTTTTTTTTTTTTTATTGGGGGGAGGGGGATAGTGATGTTTGAAGTCATCAGAAAATCAGCAATGATAAAAGAAAGGGCATGTGTGTGGTATGCTATCTGTAGCTTCAATGGAAAATATAGCAATTATTAAGTGTTCACTAACCCCTTCCAAAACTAATGTTACTAGTTGAATTGGTCTTTACTATTAAATTAACAGGTTAAAGAATCAGGCCAGGCCTGCCTCGGTATACAGGTTTTAGTCTACTGCTTTGCTGGGCTATTTAAGGCCTAACCTTCGCTACCCAGCCTCATGGCCTACAGTTGTATTGAATATTGATTGCAGGCTGAAATTTCAGGGTTATTTGGTCCTGATTTTTTAAAATTGTGACAAGGAATTCATTTGGTCGCGCTCAGTGTGAAAAGGTCATTCGTTTTTATTAGCACTATAAAGGTTTCCAACCAAATCGCAAATGTTTATATCTGGTGCAGCCACATAATTTTAGGCAGTATGCAAAACAATGTATCATTCATTCTGTGATATCAACCAATCAGCAGGAGCTTTAAGTCAACAACTGATGTTCACTCATCTCGTATTCTTGGTAAATAAGCGATCTCCGTCAAATCGAACAAGACTGGTATTATAATATCGGCTTGAACAAATTTTCCTTAATTTGTTTGTTTCGTAAAATAGAATGCTGATATTTCAAACGATTGTCTTTTGACTTCTTATAGTTATACGATGGACCAGTAGCATCATCTGGATTAACTGAAAATTATATTGCGCTCCTTCAAACACGTGGTTGATGATACAGTAATTTCATCCAGACTTTATGGGGCAGCTGTGGTTTAACACATGTGTCTCCATGAGCAACATCTTCAAATTTACAAAAAACAAAAAAGAAAAAAAAAATAACAAAAAAATAATTGAGAAACATAATTAAGTAAAGTAATATAAAAAGCAATGGCTTTATTGAAAATATTTTGGGCGATTTCTCCTTTACTACCATTCATTTACTGAAGAAGCCACTTCTGACCTACTTTTGTTCGTACCGGAAGCATACAAAGAGTCAAATGACTTTGTGCCTGGTGACCATTATTTCAATGTCTACCATGAAGACCTACAGTATGTCTGTATAGATCACTTTCTCATTTGCTGGCCTTTTCAGTACAAGGTACAAAATTTAGATTTGGTACTTAAATTAATACAGATTATTACTGGGCCTGTGTTTTAGCAACTGTAACTTCACCTAATTTACATGTCAACAAGGATGCGAAGGCCCTTCCCCCCCCAAGGGCCTTCCCCCCCCCCACAAAGTCACGAAAATCTTAGACAATGGCTGCTAGACTTACCGAGTTGGCAAACATTTTCTTTGCCAACAACCTTCTTTAAAGCCTGGTTTCCTGTCAACGTAAGAAGGCAGATTTACTTACGACTACGTCGTTTTATCACAACAAAATGCGATTTGACAGGAAACCGATTGCGACTGGTGCGTTGTGAAATCGACGTAACGTAAGGTTAAATCGTCGCAAAGGAATGTTGGACAGGAAACCGTCGTATTGAATTTTCATGCGATACGTCGATTTGACAGGAAACCGCGATTCAGTGACTTATGCTTGAGTGATCATGCTTGCGTTGCCTTGTGTTACGTCTCACGAAAGTTGACTCCAAGTCAACTTTCGTAAGAGACGTAGCATTATGGACCAGAAATCGTAAGAAGCAGCCAATCAGATACGAGAATTATGACGTAGCCTTTATGACGTACCATCTTTTGACGTGGCTGAAACTGGTTAGGTTGTTCTACAGTAGAAAAAATATATGAAAATTCTGTGTTTCTTGCTTTTTTGAGTAGTCTACCAACACTCGACACATCCATGCAGTAGCCTATAGCATAATATACTCAGGTCTACACTTTTTTTTATAAGAACCACAGCAATTTTGCCGAGGCTAATTGTTCTTATTTTTCGGCCAATTTAAATCAAGCTCAAAATGTTTATTGTCTATATATATATATATATATATATATATATATATATATATTATTTTACACACTTTTTAAATATAGACAAATATTATTTCACAGCAAATATACTGTACTGTATTACGAAGGATATCATCATTGTCACACCTACTGTGCCTATGTAAAAATAAGACTAAAATATTTTTTTCTAGATTAAAAAAAAACAAAACATAATTATCGCATTTGAAATTTTATCTCAATTTGTTCTTATTTTTAAAGCAATTTCAGCAGTCCCAGTGTTCTTAAAACCCGGGGTTGTAAAATGTATCTGTTACACACAATGCCAGTGGATTAGTAGCACTAGCTCAGCAGTACCGTTTGATTATGGTAATGACGACAATGATGGTATAATAATATAATACTGCAACAAATTAGTTGGTCGTTGCGAAATTTCAATGAGAAGAGTAGTAAAAATGAAAATAACAAATTTCATCAGAAACCAAGGGGGCCATTTATACAGCAGGAATGAGGACCGTTTTATATCTATTTTGTCAATTACCACCAATCCAACTTTACCGCGTACCAATTTTTTTTTGTGTCCTAAATCTTTCTCTCAAAGTAGATTGGGTGACAAGCACCTAGAAGCCGTGGCCAATTAATTCAGTTTCCCAGAATTAAAATTTGGTGGTACTACAAAACACGAATGTTCAGGGAATGTTCGAAGCATCATTATTTTGTGAAACAAAATGAATTTTACAAACATCAAATAGGCCTTTTTGTATTTTAATAATGTAGGCCTAACTTTTTTTGCAATAATCCATGTTATTAATGTTAGACGTTTTGCTAACATTTACAGTGCAGCTCATAATATAAAGAGGTAGAGGCCTACATTCGCGCGAAAACCCTGGGTAACAAGGACGGATTAGTGGGAAAGGCAGCCAATCGTAAGTGACTACAAATTACGTCATTTTATGTCGTCGTATCGCAAGAAAAATTCAACTCAACGTAACAGTCGCAAGCGCTCATTTTGGACTCTGGATGGAGTTCAACGTCGTAAGTTCAACTTTCGTAAGCGACTGAAAATTGCTTTTTTATCTGCGGCCCAACACGATCAACGTGAACGTCGTTATTATTTCAACTTTGCGTAAGAGTCGTAAGAAAGGTATGAAACGTAAGAAATTCTTACCTTTACGTCGACAGGAAACCAGGCTTAAGAAAGAGAATTTAGGGTAGGCGGTATGCAAATGAATTATATATTTATAGTGTTAATCTATTTCATGGAACATGACGGGGAAATTGTGGTAAAAGGCTCTGTATTTCGCTCCCAAAGGAAGAGGGAATAGCCGAATTCAGTCAACCTTGCTGTCGGCAAAGGCCAAGTCGCTGATGCGCACTGCTCGCGTAAAACTTCAACCAAACTTTCGTTACCAAGTCGTTGCGTACTGTATTTTATTGGCAATTCTCAATTAAAAAATTGTACACAATTGTACAATTAGTACAATTGTACTCAGACAATGACAACGGTGAATACATAATTCCTTGGTGGAGGTAGAAATCGTTGCTATTATCCAAATAAAACACACAATTAAGCCTATGGATCAGTATAGAAAACAATATACTGTAGCGCAAAATCGTATGGCCGGACGCACTCTAGTGATAAAGTTTTCCTCCATTAGTGAAAAATGAAGGGCGCTGTATGCTGGAAATACTTAGCAACAGAAGGGCGCCCTGTACGTCGGGCACGAAGTATTGAAATCTTGCATGGTTAAAAAGAAGGGCGCCGCCTACGTCGGGCACGATTTCCGCCTCATTTTTACTATGCGAGTGCTCTATCATGTGTTTTTAGTATCTTTGCTATAAGGAAATGAAAATATCCAAGAAAAAGTTTTTGATCACATGAAAAAATAACACTCGTTGATTAGTCGGTTTATCTGTCAATCAAATCTCGTTGAGATGTTAATTAGTCAGCGTAAGGTCTGGTCCAGCTACGTCACTATTCTTTATACAATACTCTTGTCGTTATTATTCACCATTTTAAAAACGATTTTAGAAGCGATGCTCTTGCTAGTTTTCTATCACCAAGCAAATTATTGGATGATAACATAGATGTTGATGTATTTTTGTAGACTATTTTATTGCAAAAACAAAGAAGAAAATATTAAATATAAGTATGCCTATGCAATTTTCTTTGTAAAAAGCATGTGAAAAAATGTGAGAAAAAAAATTGGCCATGAATCAGGTAAAAAAAACGGTAGTGTTGATATGTATGTTAATCAATGGAAAACTCAACTTTTTTTCAATCCTCGTAGATTGATCCGTTGTAAAAATGAGTAACAGTATGGAAGGAGACACATCAGAAGGTGAGTTAACTTTCATTATTTGTGGGTATATCCAGTAAATGTTTTCAAGAAAAAAAGTCCAATAAGAAATAATAAAATTTAAAAATTATTTAAATAATCTTTCAAATATTGTTATGAAAAACATTTGATTATTATTGTATTTTAATTGTTGTAATTATCAACATTTTAATCCACATACAAATTTTCCTGAATTTCTTCTGTTAAAAACGGAAAAGGTTCATACCAATTCAGAAAGGTTGAAGTTCAGCAGGGGATATGTATATAATATATTTTATATTTTGTAGCAGAATTTTATAATATCATTTACTCAACAATGTATGTTTGTGGGTTTGATTTTTTTTTTTCATTTAACATAAATGAATGCTGTAAATTGTTGTTTGTTATTGTGATGAATTGAACTACACTTTACTTTAACATTTTAAAGTTTCTACTAGAAATAAAGTAAGAAATAAATGGTTATTCTATGCCTTTACCTTAGGCATAAAAAAAATGAGCCAGAAAATTAATACTTGTAAAATAAACAAGTTAAAAGAACAAAGTTGAGCAATAAAACCAAGGTATATGTTGTATTTTGTAGCATAACGTTACAATAGGTTATTACTTAACAATGCATGTTTGTCAGGGTGGTAATCTATGGTTCATACGTTTGTTTTCCATTTAAATTATGTTAAATTGAAACCCACTTTTCAATAATAAATATACTTTATACTGTATATATTAATTGTTTAATATTCAAAGTAAATTGAGCAATCAAACTAAGGTATGTATTATAACTATGCAATTTTTAAATAACACATTGTTATCTACTCTAACGCACAAATGGAATCACAAGCCTGGTACAAAAGTATAATGCAATAAAATATATTAACTGTATTTCTCTAATGTGTGTTTGATTGAAAATCTACATTGAATAATGAATATAGGATTAATAAATAATTGTTGTTCTATGCTATGTTAAATTTGCCAAGATTTTCACAATTTTTTGAACAGATGATGAAAAAGAACCAGAAAATTTAACCAGCAAAAGACAGGTGAAACAGAAAGGACTTACTAACAAAATTAAGAGGGCAAAGACAGTTGAGCCATCAAGCCTAGGTATGTACTGGTAGAGTATTTTATATTTTGTAGCAGAACATAAAAATGTCATTTACTCAACAACGTATGTTTGTGGGTTTGATTTTTTTTTCATTTAACGTAAATGAATGCTGTAAATTGTTGTTTGTTATTGTGATGAATTGAACTACACTTTACGTAAACATTTTAAAGTTTAAATAATGGTTGTTCTATGCTATGTTAAATTTGGCAAGATTTTCACAATTTCTTAAACAGATGATGAAGAACCGGAAAATTTAACCAGCAAGAGAAAGGTGAAACAGAAAGGACCTACTAACAAAATTAAGAGGACAAAGATAATTGAGCAATCAAGCCCAGGTATGTACTGGTAGAGTATTTTATATTTTGTAGCAGAACTTTATAATGTCATTTACTCAACAATGTATGTTTGTGGGTTTGATTCTTTTTCATTTAACATAAATGAATGCTGTAAATTGTTGTTTGTTATTCTGATGAATTGAACTCCACTTTACTTCAACATTTTAAAGTTTCTACTAGAAATAAAGTAAAAAATAAATTGTTATTCTATGCCTTTACCTTAGGCATAAAAAAAATGAGTCAGAAAAACAATAAGTAAAGTAAACAAGTTAAAAGAACAAAGTTAATTGAGCAATAAAACCAAGGTATATGTTGTATTTTGTAGCATAACGTTACAATAGGTTATTAATCAACAATGCATGTTTGTCAGGGTGGTGATCTATGGTTCATACGTTTGTTTTCCATTTAAATTATGTTATATTGAAAGCCACTTTTCAATAATAAATATACTTTATAATGTATATATTAATTGTTTAATATTCAAAGACAATTGAGCAATCAAACTATTGTATGTATTATAACTATGCAATTTTTAAATAACACAGAAGAAACATTACTACGGATAAGGAGTTGGAGGCCATGAATCAACGTCTTGAGCTTTATTGGGTGTATTTTCAAGAATGACCCAATAAAGGTCAAAACGTTAAATCATGGTCTCCCTCTCATTATTCGGAGTAACTTTCTTTTTATGTTATTTAAACATAATCAATACATCTGGTTTTACAATTTAAGTTATTAATAAACAGTGCATGTTTTTGGGGTAACTGGGGTCCTATGAATTTTATGTTTATTTAAAATTAACTGTTTCTTAACATTTTTTTCATTTATTATTATTATTTTATGGTAGAACAAATAATGTATATTTTCATTGTTTTTTGTTTAGGCACATGTGCCAATGATTATCAATAGTGAATATATCACTGTCCTATTCATAGATGGCAATCCATTCCACAAGACAAACATTTAACACAAGATACATAAATAAGCTAGGTTTCTTTATGAA
>NW_022690563.1:0-1513 GCF_011630105.1 Anneissia japonica | reverse complement strand
CGCGTAGATGCTTGACTAAATCTATTATTTGTCTTCATTTTACAGTATTATTGTCATATTTAAAATGTTGTTCATTATCTAAAAACAACATAATTGTAGGCCTAATGCTACCGTCAGTTTAAACGCAATCATGATCATATCGTGAGTCGTGACTTCACTACTAACAAGTACATGTGGGAAATCCCTGTTTGATCATTCTGGGCATGCGCATGGACATGCATGGATATGTTAGTTCGAGTGTTCGGAAAAATCGTAGTTAATACTATAGGCCTAGGTAGTAAAAAATTGCTGAGGCTGCCGACCTCTGAGAATTTAAGGTCATCTCTCAGTACTGTCAACTACTGTTTACTAATTTACAACGTATGACACGATCAAACCAAGCGCTCTTTTATTATTTACTGCTGATGGTTTTCTGTCATTACGCTGGCAAAATAGTTCCCAATTACCGTTGTATTATTTTTATTTACAACAAACAATTATATATTACACGATTTGTACATTTAAAGTAGTTTCTAAATATTTTACACACTAATTTTCATCAATAAAAATATTACTAATAAATGGATTCAAAGTGAATCACGTTCAAACCAATATATTCATCCGCCTTTTTCAGAAACTTCATGTCACGTCGTCGATTGTACGACGATGCCTATACCAAGTCGGCCTAGGCTAGGCCCAGTAATAGCCCTGTACTTTTGTAACTTCTCATAAAAGGGCTCGTTTTTTACGATTCGAACTCGTAGGTAGGATAGTTTTTTTCTGCTAAAGACAAATGTTAACATATTTCATACGATTTTCAACAAAATAGATTTTTTTTTCTTTTTATAGTAAACTCAGTATGAATTGATTGTTATTGCTATGGCAGCACCCCTCTGAGATAATGACTTTTCCAACCGCGATAGCCCTTCATGTACCGCGGTCTAGCCTTCCTGATAATTGGAGTATAATTAGCTGTGATAGGAGACCCTGGTTTGATTTCCCGAGTTTTCGTGGATAAGTCGGGTTTTGTGATAAAGGACGATGGAACAGCATGGGAAGACCTTGCATGAGCAAGCAAGAATGTCACAGAAAATAACCCATCTCCCACAAATCATGATATAATTATGCATTTTACTATGTTTTATCAATTGTCTAACAACTGGATAAAGAATGCCCTCATTCAGATTTAGAATCGGACTATATCCCTGCCTTGAATCCACTATAGTGAAGTATTAACATAGTATTTATTACTACATTACTTCCAGAAATCTCTGATGATGAATACCGTAGGCTGTTGCAGGATATATCAGAATGGTTTGATGGAAATAGGTGTATCAGTATGCTGAAAGTATTGTACAGAGATTATGTGACTAATGCTAATGAACTGCGTAATGCTACTAAAATGCGTGACTTGCTGAACAACTTCCATATCTCTGGGAATCTGAGTCCAACTGATCTTAGTATTCTGTATGACACCATAAATGTAACAAAACAATTTGGTTTCAAACCAAAGAATAAGAAGCTGCTTCCATTA
>NW_022690562.1:0-1636 GCF_011630105.1 Anneissia japonica | reverse complement strand
TATAAATCATCAAAGGAAGGTAAATACAGTGTTCGAATAAAGGACGTGATAGTACATCCTGTAGCATAACTCTCAAAGAATGTTGTCCTATACATAAATAAATAGAGAAGTTGTGTAATAATTCGATGTACCATCGTGTCCTTTGTTCGAACACTGTATAGGCCTAATACAAATTTACCTTTCTTTGATGATTCATATATAATTTGACAGTGAATTATTGGCTATCTGGATTTACATCATCTAAAAATAATCAAAGAAACATAACAAAAATGTGTTAGCTTCAATTACAATTCAAAAATTGAGATGCAATCGACAAAGCAAAAATTAAAAAGTCACAAATTCCTATATATGACAAAATTGCATCATAAACAAAATATAACTATAAACAGAGGAATCATATTTTTAGCATTGTCTTCTGCTACTGTTAGTGCACGCTTGATCCACTCCTCCTGTTGGAATGGAACTGGCCTGGCCTGGCAGGGTTCAACTGGACATACGCAAAAGTTTGGAAATTTCAACAGATTGTGCAACATCTGTAGACTAAAGGGGGCGTACTTCATGCAATGCTTGATGTGTGGTGAAAGAAAAGACGACCCCTAGCCCTGGACGTTGGTCTGTTGATGTTGTAATAAAATAGTTTAGCAAACTGAGGTGTATCCTAATTTGGGGCAAGTAATTTTCAGAAACTTATACTATTTTTATTGTTGTTTAATAAACCTACTGTAGGCTAGGTTGGCCTAACCTGCCAGTGGCATAATAATGGACTATTTCTTATATTCAAGCTAGGCCTAGGCCCTAGGCTGTGCTTAATTGAGAGCAGGAACCTCATATTATACAGCTTTGATTGAGCCTCGCTGACTGACTAGGCCTAGGTGTATGCATAGGCCTAGGCCTACCTTATTTATGGTGCGCTTGAATATACAGGCTACCATGGGTTTAGGCCTAGGCTGGGCCAGATTGTCGAAATCCAGTTGCCGAATCAATTTTTTTCCCCACAGCATTGTTGTTTTCCAGTATTTTTGGCTTTTAATTTAGAAAGTGGTTATTCGCACGGTATACCGTGCGAATAAGCTCTTATGAGTCTTATTCGCACGGTAGACCTAGCCAATCAGCATTTGACGTTTCATGACGTCTAATCTAACCCTGCCAATAAGTTCTTATTCCCAATTAGCACGGTACATCGTAAATTAACAATATTTAACACGGTATCGTCTCAAAAGACCTAAATATTTTAATTAAGAGAAACTTACTTAATTTGTTACGGAATACCTAATCGAACCGAAATACCTTTTCAGATATCATACAAACATTGTCTACCGTGCAAATAGTAAATAATACATTATAAATACCTGTCTCTTATACACATCTAGATGTGTATAAGAGACAGCTCATTGGAAAAGTTAAAAAAGGCAGTGAAGAATGTACATCAATCTTATTTTCCAGTACATACATTCGGTGGCGGATCCAGATTTATTATGGTAGAGAGGGATTAGGAGAGACTTTTAGAGATGTGCGAGTCTACAGGTGGGCTAATTGCAGCACGACTGCAGCCCACAAAATTAAAACCCTAATAAAACTGCACATAAAATCGAGTAATTTTGCATCAGTTTGGCATCCACTCATCCTCCTCTGTTCC
>NW_022690561.1:0-749 GCF_011630105.1 Anneissia japonica | reverse complement strand
ACAATGATTGTTGATGAGCTGCACAGATGGGACGTTCCTGAAACAAAAGAAATTAATATAGTTAACAATATAAAAATACAACTTAAAATGTTGCTGTTTAAGCATCATTGAACAATGTGATATGTATTATGATTAGTTAACTCACTTGATTTACAAATATGTACACAAAATTAAAAAAGTTAAAGATATAGACGTTAAACCACTTTCAGATAGATCTATGTTACCACAATATCCAATATTCCCAACAATGCCTTACAAATGAAAAGTAGAACTAACCGCAACCTCAATATTGTGGTTATGTGGTATTCTATCTAACACCTAGTAAAATTACCGCAATATTTCTGTTACGGTGCGTTCTGGAGAGTGTCTGAAACAAAAGCAGATCACAACCTCAGTCTGTGATGACTAAAAAGATTAACAAATGGCTCTCAGGGTGTGTGATATTCATACAGAAAGTTTCCGGAAGACCTGGTTTAACAAGCTTTCTTAAAGGCATTTAACTGAACATAAATTAAATATTTGAATAGTTTCATCTAGTTTACTTAATATTATTGTAGAACTGTTTTAATTGTTAATAAACCAAACACAATGGATGTTAACTTTTGATGAAAGCTCGCAGTAAGTTAACATCTATTGTGTTTGGTCTATTAACAATCAAAACAATTCTACAATTAATTTAATAACTGAAATCAACACACTTTCTAATAAATCCTTCTTGACTTCCATATTGTCAATAACTGCTTCAAAAA
>NW_022690560.1:0-1352 GCF_011630105.1 Anneissia japonica | reverse complement strand
TGATGAAGGCCTATGGCCGAAAACGTTTGTGAATTTTCTGTATTAAATTTGGCAAATATATACCTTGTTCCTGAGTTATATTTGATATATATCTACACTTTGCCAAGCAGCTACTTCTGATTTTCCTGTATATATATATGTGTGTGTGTGGGTGTGTGTGTGTGTGTGTGTGTGTAGGTGGGTGTGCGTGTGTGTGTGTGTGTGTTGTGTGTATAAACCATTTGGAAAAAAAACCCACAAGAAGATTTATATATGCAATGAATAATATAAATTCGAACGTAACAGAAGAGGAATCTGTTAAAGAGAGAAAAGAACTCCCGGCGGTTGAGTCCTGGTAATACAAAACAAATTGATTAATAACAGTGGTGGAATTAGAGAGGGCGTAAAGGGCGTACGCCCCTCAATTTTTTGTAAAATTGTTTTGGAAAGCTTATCAGAAATTTACCATGCTAAATTTTAAAAATCAATCAAATATCAACTCAAATTAGCAAATGTGCTAGAGGTCTAAATACATTAGAAAAACAACGTGGAGGATTTAAACGCAAAGCTCCACCCAATTCCCCCCCCCCCCCGCGGCTTTTGACACGTTTTAAAGCTGTTCAGAAAAGGCTAAATGTGTACAGATTTCTAACGGGTAGAGTTAAAATGTGCTTAGGTATTTAACAAATAGCTTATATGCCACGTTTAGCGTTTAAATGTGTCACCAAAAGCGGGACAAAATTGCGTAGAGCTTTGCGTTTACACCCTCCACGCTATTTTTACAGTGTAATGGAGCGCCTCACCTTTTCCCTAAATAACCCCGTATAATTTTTTTTTTTTTTTTTTTTGTGACTGAAGTAGTTAATCTTCTAACTTGTTTACAGCGAATGCTAAGACATGTACGGATAATAGTGGCTATACAGAAAAGATATGTCCGGATTATTTTTCCAGTTCGTCAGAAACAGATTGCTGTGGATCGCCTGACTTCTACTACTGTTGCACTCCTGATGAATATGACAACTCGTATAATGATGTAGTTGAGTAAGTACTTCATAGGGGCGCTAGTAAAACAATGTATGCATGTATGTTCGTTTTTAAAATCTGATTTCTCGAAATATAAGTGAGGCATTCTTCCGCGTAAATACACTGCGTCCGACAAGAGTCTGTGAGCGCTCGATGACGCGATGCTGGATTAAGGGGTGGGGGTGCCTACCCAACGAAAGCGTAAGAGTGCGTGGTCCGGGCGTCGCTCAAAACCCTTTGGAAGTGATCCACTGGGCGGAGCCCGGAAACTATGACAATTTAGGGGTTTCAAATGCTTATTTACAGTCTACTAAAATTCGTAATATATATATTACATGTACCTTGGTGTA
>NW_022690559.1:0-524 GCF_011630105.1 Anneissia japonica | reverse complement strand
TTCTGGACTTAGAAAAAATTTCGAGATTTCTGGACTTAGAAAAAATTTCGAGATTTCTGGACTTATAAAAAATTTCGACTTTTCTGGACTTAGAAAAAATTTCGACTTTTCTGGACTTAGAAAAAATTTCGACTTTTCTGGACTTAGAAAAAATTTCGACTTTTCTGGACTTAGAAAAAATTTCTACTTTTCTGGACTTAGAAAAATTTTCGACTTTTCTGGACTTAGAAAAAATTTCGAGATTTCTGGACTTAGAAAAAATTTCGAGATTTCTGGACTTAGAAAAAATTTCGACTTTTCTGGACTTAGACTACTCTTAGTGTACTCAGACGGACGTCGAGTACACACACGTGTCCGCGATTCTCAGACGGACGGGTACCCATGACGTAATGGGGGTTCAGATCGACGTGCCACTTCGAATGCGGTGGGCATGAGGAGGAAGGTACCCATGACGTCAAAGGGGTGGAATTGGACTTCCATTTCGTATTTTAATGTAGAGTGAAACGTCGTCGTACTTTTACGTA
>NW_022690558.1:0-715 GCF_011630105.1 Anneissia japonica | reverse complement strand
ATTCGGTTGTTGACGGTTCAGTTGTCGACGGTTCAGTTGTCGACGGTTCAGTTGTCGACGGTTCGGTTGTCGACGGTTCAGTTGTACTGTATTCGGTTGTCGAAGGTTTTGTTGTACTGTATTCGGTTGTACTGTATTTTGTCGTCGGTCCAGTTGTACTGTATTTTGTTGTCGACGGTTCAGTTGTCCTGTATTCGGTCGTCGACGGTTCAGTTGTACTGTATTTGGTTGTCGACGGTTCAGCTGTACTGTATTTTGTAGTTGATTGTTCAGTTGTACTGTATTTGGTTGTCGACGGTTCAGATGTACTGTATTTTGTAGTTGATTGTTCAGTTGTACTGTAGTTTGTAGTTGATTGTTCAGTTGTACTGTATTTGGTTGTCGACGGTTTTGTTGTACTGTATTTTGTCGTCGATTGTTCAGTTGTCGACGGTCCAGTTGTACTGTATTTGATTGTCGACGGTTCAGTTGTACTGTATTCGATTGTCGACGGTTCAGTTGTACTGTACTCGGTTGTCGACGGTTCAGCTGTACTGTATTCGGTTGTACTGTATTTTGTCAACGATTCAGTTGTACTGTATTCAGTTGTACTGATTTCGGTTGTCGACGGTTCAGCTGTACTGTATTTTGTAGTTGACTGTTCAGTTGTACTGTATTCGGTTGTCGACGGTTCAGTTGTACTGTATTCGGTTGTCGACGGTTCAGTTGTACTGTA
>NW_022690557.1:245-552 GCF_011630105.1 Anneissia japonica | reverse complement strand
TAGTTCTTTTTTATGCAAAGCCAATGAATGCTGGCGAGTTTCCTCTACACAGGTAGAGAGATGTACAGGCCCGTAGCCAGGTCATTTCAAGGGGGGGTTCTCTGGGCGTGGGGTCCAGAGGTGGCACCAGGATTTGCCCGTGGGGGGGGGACGGTGCTCCGACGAGGGGCCAGATTTCCCCCACGAAAGCAAAGTGGGCGTGGTCGAGCTTCAATTAATAGGTTCCAAAAGTGGTCCTGGGGGTGAAGCCCCCGAAAATTTTGACAATACAGGGGTTTCAAAGGCTTATTAAATCGATATTAGAGTC
>NW_022690557.1:0-204 GCF_011630105.1 Anneissia japonica | reverse complement strand
CCTGGTGGGGTTCAGGTGCCTGGGGCCACGGTGGGGTCGGGGGCGAAGCCCCCGAAGCCAGAGCAGTTTTTGTGTTTAATGCATGGGCGGCGGAACCGGGGGGACGGGGGCCCGGGCCCCCCCACTTTTTGGCGAAAATTATATAATGTCTGGAGAACTTTGTATGATCGGAAATGCAAAAAAAGGAGGGAAGAAGGAGAAGGA
>NW_022690556.1:0-596 GCF_011630105.1 Anneissia japonica | reverse complement strand
GATTGGCTCCTTCGATCAATGATGATCATGGTGTGCACGGCTCCTTTTTCTTCTTTCTCTCTTGGCTGCTTCTTTTGTAATCCACGCATCTTCGGAGTGTTTTGCTCCATTCCGGATTCTTGATATCCACGTCGTTCAGTCCATTGCTTGCTGCACAGTGCCATACCCTGGTGTCAATGTTGAATGCCTTCAAGTCGCTCTTAATCTGTTCCAAAAATCTAAGTCTAGGTCTTCCAACTTCCCTACTTCCATTCTTGACCTCAGAATAAAGAACCTTTTTAGGGATACGATCCGCGCCCATTCTTTCTACGTGTTCCTGTCATCTTAGTCTTTTTGAACCAATGATTGTCTTCATATCGAACTGGTCAGATTATGAAAGCATTTCAACATTGGTTACCATAGCTTGCCATTTGATACCAATAATCTTTCTTAGCAAGCGGATGTGAAAAGTGTTAAGTTTCCTTAACTGATGTGAGTATGTCGTCCAAGATTCTGAGCCATACAGGAGAGTGGACAAGATGCAAGCATTGTAGGCTCGTAGTTTCGTTTTCAGAGTTAGTTTTCTGTTGTTCCACACCCGTTTCTGGAGTTTTATA
>NW_022690555.1:0-3070 GCF_011630105.1 Anneissia japonica | reverse complement strand
GGTATGACCAAGACTGTAAAGCTCTTTATCTGTCGTCTCATCTGCAAGGAGACTTGGAATGATAATGATAACAAAATCTTCTAGAATCTTACAGAAGTCTTCGTAAAAGGTATTTTAAAGTATTAAATCACAAAAAATCATGCTTCCGTAAAACACTGTTTGATAAATTTGATAATTTTAAAGACAGAAACCCAAAGGATTTTTGGAATATCTACGATGAGTTGTGTGGTGCTGAGAAAAAAGTGTAAAATCAGAATTAGCCCAAAAGTATGGCCAGCTCATTTTATATAATTAATGAATAAAACTATAAAACATATCCACACTTCATAAAACATAACAACCATCCAGGTTTAATTTTAGAATCCTCTTTCACCATTGATGAAGTCATGAATGCTTGGGCTAGATGGATGGAATCCGTAACGAGATGTTAAAAGCATGCGCAGTTGCGATTGCGCCATTACCAGTACTTATATTTAAATTGATTCTTCATATTGGGTCATTTCCATATGAATAGGGCACTTAACTACAATTCATAAGAAAAAAGGTGATAAGGAAATGCCTAACAATTACCGTAGTATCACAATCAGAAATTGTAAACGTTTTTGCCTTATTTTGTGTAAACGGTTAACTTTTTTCCAGATTCAAATAAGCTCATTCCAAAATAAGCAAATTGGTTTTAAAAAGGTTTCGCAATTCTAGTGATCATATTTTAGTTCTCAAAAACTTCATTGACAAGAATGTAAATAAGTACTGCAAATCATATCATCTTATTTGTTTTGTCGATTTTTCAGCAGCATTCGACACTATAATGGGGTAACGCATTGTTTTATAAATTAAGTAAGCTTGGTGTCTCGGGTAAGTTGTTAGCACTACTTATTAATATCATCTGTTATGTTTTCCGTTAAATGTAACGGTAAAACCACCGAATCGTTTGAGACAACGGTAGGCGTCAAACAAGTTTAAATCTATTTACAAGTAGTGATCTTCAAGCTATTTTCGATAGCTCGTTTTATACTGTGAGCTTAAATAATTCAGGATTATAATGCCTACTTTATGCTGATGATCTCGTCAAACCAGTAATGGGCTTCAAAACACCATTGATAAGCTTTCGTCGTAATGACATCAATGGAAACTAGATATAAATATTAACAAAACAAAAAGAATATTTTTTAACAAAAGAGGGCACCTACTTAAACCATTTTGATTCCTTTACAATGATAAGAATATTGATATTGCTAATGAATTTTTCTTCCTTGTATCTGCTTTACGCCCTCTGGCTCATTTGCAGTCGCTATGAATAAACTAAAAGATAAAGCAAGCAAGGCATTCTTTAGAGTTATAGTTATAGTTATTAGTATAAACTGTAACTCTGCCTTAAATTGTTTTATGGTAGTTTATCCTATTATCTCTGTAACTCTGCCTTAAATTGTTTTATGGTAGTTTATCCAATTATCTCCAATTGTTGTGAAATATGGGCTCCATACATTATATTTAATTTTAATGGTAACAATTTAATGTCAATATGTGATAAACTTCCTAGTGAAAATCTTTGTGTAAATTTATGTAAATTTATACTGGTGTAAATAAAAGAACCACCAATAATGCTGTACGGGCTAGGTAGCCACCCGTTACTCATCAACATGTTAAGTCATGCAGTTAAGTATTGGTGGAACTTAAATGAAAAATGCAGAAAGGGTCACTCCTCACTAGCTACTGATGCACTAACTGAAAATAGATCTCTGTGTATTAATTCAAATATATCTACCTGGTCGTCCGGTATTTATATAATAACTGACTCAACTGGGATTTCGGATGTTTGGAACCGACCTCTTATTTTTAATTCAAGCGAAGATCTGTCGCATAGAATAAGGGATACCGTATTCAAAACATGAGCAATGTTGGTACAATAGTATTGTTAAACGGCCTAAGATGAGATCCTACTGTACGTATAAGCACACATTCTCTATAGAAAAACCGATTTTTGAAGTATAAGATTCTATATTGCCAAATCGCGTATACTAGCGCGCATGTGATAATGATTGAAACTCCGGACGTTATGTCGTCCTAAGATTCCACTGGAAAAACTCATAGGCCTATGTAAATCAGGAGAAGTCGAGGATGAAATCTCATTTTATTATCAAATGTAATGATTACAATGACCTGAGAGTATTGCTAATCAATGACCTGCAAAATTCCATTGCCAAACTCACAGCATCTAATTTTCCATCCAAACGTTCACTCTCTGTATTCCATTTCTTTTTAAATATAAACAAATAATTTATATTTCTTCCCTTTATTACCAATAAATATATTAAAAATAATGAATTTAAAAGAAAGTGCTTCTTGTAATTTATTTTGAAAATGCTAAAACACTGGCATTCTTGAATTGTGAGAGGAATGTTGTTACAAACAGTTAAAAATTGAGATAACGAATGGGAGTACCTCTTAAAATATCCATGCTGGTCAATAACAATTACTCAAGCGGGAAGATGCAATACCATTTATAATTATATATGACCGGCAACTTCGTACATGCATATTTTGCATCATGGTGAAGTAGAAAATCTAGCCGTGTTAGTCTAGATGATAAAACAGAAAATTGAAGACAAACTTAACTTCACATGCTAACAAATTTTATCTTTCGACCACACAGTGGTCTTGATTATGGATGTGATCTTCATTCACCTGATGAAGAACACTGTGTGGTCGAAAGCTCGTGTGCCAATAAAACGTGTTATTATGTAAAGTGTTGTTTGTCTTCAATTTACATATTTTTTAAATTGTGCAGTTCAATGCTATTAAATTTGCAATTAACATTATATTAAATCTAATTTTTAATTGATTTTAATTAAATTTTAAGATGAAAAATCTTTTAAAACGATTTTTAAATAAAATATTGTATTTATAAACGTTTATTAATTTTCAAGACAAAAATGCTAACTTATCGTATATTATTATATATATGTATATATAATTATATATATGTATATATAATTATATATACAATTATATATATATGTATATAGAATTATATATACAATTATATATATATATAATATACAAGGCATGT
>NW_022690554.1:0-511 GCF_011630105.1 Anneissia japonica | reverse complement strand
TTATTATTATTATTTGATTACCAATATGAACATGCTGTGCCATTTACATCGATAGACCCTGACCAAGCATAAAAAAATGAATGTAAAAGGTGGTTTCGTTGGTATAACAGGCAATAAACATGCTCTTGAGAAATATTTCATCATAGCTCCTTCATTAATCAGAGCCGTCAGTGAGTTCAAAGAGTATTCTGGTATTAAATGCAGGCAACCATCTTCACTTCATCATGAGTTGAAAGGAAACAAAAGTTTAAAGATGATGGAAAATGCTGCCAAGCTTGTTGATGTCCTTGCCAAGGAAGGTAATCCATTTCAGCAAACGGACATGTTCAATCTAGTGAAATTTGTTGTAACCTCAAATGAAGTGGGTCAAACAATTGCAAATCGCAACAAATTAGGAAAAGATGCATTTGATAAATTTGTGTCAAAACGATTGGTTGAAAAAACCGTACACTTTTGGGACCCTCAAAAGAAAAACAACTTCTCCTACTTCAAGGATGTCGGAACAGTGGCA
>NW_022690553.1:0-766 GCF_011630105.1 Anneissia japonica | reverse complement strand
TCCTGCTCAGCTGCTGCCTTAAAAGGCACATGGACAATTCAGGAAGCTACCGACCGGCCGTGAAGAAGGGTCGAAGCTCGTACTACACCAACAGACTGTCCGAAATTCACGCTCGGACTACGCTTGTTTGAAAGTCGATTAATAAAAAAATACGAAAAAAAAATTGTCACCTTGCCTCGAACTTTCTATGTTCGCTTGTCACTCGCTCATTCAATGTCAAGTTCGCAAACTTTCACAAACTAAAAAAAAATCCGACAAAGTTTATAGGTATTTTTTCCCCTATCATTTATTTTTTTTACAGGTTGAGCGAGACCGGTTGGGATGCTGTCTCTTATACACACTACAACCTTCATTTTTTCAAGGGTCGTGAGCTCGTCCGCGTCGAACTCGCAATTTCTCAGCACGATCTCCGAAACGACTCCTTCGAAGGTCGTCGCTAGCCTGATCGGAGACACGTGCATCTCCTCCCGACAGAGGATCGGAGGCGAGTTATCGTAGCATACGCGCTCTCCGCCGTCTTCGTCTTCGACGACGGTGGAGAACCTCAACTTGTGACATCTGACCAACCGAACGTGCAGGAGGACGTTCCTCTTTCGAATCAGGGTCATCACGAAAGAGTCGACGATCGGCACGTCCACCAGAGTCAACCGTTGCAGGAAAGGCAAACCGAGAAGGAGGTTCGCGAACGTCTTACCGAGACAGTACCCCTCGTCCTCGAATCCGTTCATTGCCACGGATATCTCGTACGGATCGTGATGAACCAGCT
>NW_022690552.1:0-2812 GCF_011630105.1 Anneissia japonica | reverse complement strand
TACAAATTCCAAATGGAAAACGTCCCCTGTTCCCCCACCCTTACCCCAAGTCCTGCATCTGCCTCCGACAATAAGCCTAGTAGCTTAACATTATTTGTTTTTTATGATCATGAAAATGTATTGAATTTTTTTTCTAAATAGGACTCATTAAGTATCTCCAAGAAATCCTTGATAGAGAATTTCCTGCGTGTACTCTTGGTGCTAAATTTCAAAAGATGTGAAGGATCTAGGTGAGCTACACAGTTCAATGTTGTAATGTTTGTAATAACTGTGTGCACAGCGACTCACTCGTGTCACTATGTGTAACATTTGGTATGTGTAACATGGGGCTATGTGTAACTTGAGACTAAATGTAACATGACTATGTGTAACATGAGGCTATGTGTAATATTTGGTATGTGTAATATTTGGTATGTGTAAGGCTATTTGTAACATGAGGCAAAGTGTAACATGAGGCCAAGTGTAACCTGAGGCAAGTGTAACATGAGAATAAATGTAACATGAGGATAAGTGTAACCTGAGGCAAGTGTAACATGAGGATAAGTGTAACATGAGGATAAGTGTAACAAGTGGTTATGTGTAACATGCGACTATGTGTAACATGAGGCTATGTATTAATACATTCCATAGGTTACATAGTTCAACAGACCTGTTATTGGATTCAGAAGATGATCAAGTTGGTGATTTTGTGACTCCAGTCCCACACAACGTAAACTGGACGCCTCAAGCTAAGCTATTGGCCAGTGGACAATCTCATTCAGCTGCTGTAGTGGGCGAACAGCTGTACTCCTGGGGCCTAGATGAAAATGGAAGGTAAATCTTACACAAATTTTGTGTATTTCTGTAAATAAAATGGTAAATCTTTAAAATATAATGGAATTGATTTGTTGAAATTTATAGACTAAAACAATTTGAACCAAGTTCCCAATGTACTTGAAGACTTGGATAAACTCCTTCAATTTCATTCTAGTAACCTCAGATTTTCTCCATTCTTTAGGCTAGGCTTGGGAAACACGCAACCAAACACATCTGCAAGCCCACAGTGTATCCATAGCCTGCCTTACAGGGTTGTAGCTGTGTCGTGTGGCAAGCATCACACCGTCGCTTTAACAGATCATGGGGTAAGTAACATGCATCAACCACATTTTCAACATAATTTATGAGTGATTTTACAATTTGGATGGCGACTAAATATTATTTCAGTATATTTACTGCCGAAGCAAGTGTATATTATTAAATAACATTTTTAGCCGCCTATGATATTGGCTCCAAAGCTGTTTCTAATGCCTGTCATTGTTTTTTAACAAAGGTATTCAGCTGGGGCTCATCTCAGTTCGGTCAACTGGGACACGGGAACCATTTGACCTGCACTAGGCCAATGTTGGTGTCAGCATTGCAGGGGGAGCTGTGTGTAAGCATAACTTGTGGACAATATCATTCATTGGCCCTGTCAGCTGATAATAGGTAAGAATCATATATAATCATGTTAACATTATATATTTATTTAATTATATTTGTTTCAGATCTGCAATATCAATGAAAATAATGTGATTTTGCATAATGCTGTTGTCCGCCAACAGTAAACTCAAATGGCCCCTCTCATATTTTTTTAACTATAAGTAAATAATGTTCAGTTGATTCAATTTCTTATTTCAGAGTTTATAGCTGGGGCTGGGGAGTTCACGGTCAGTTAGGATCCGGAAGCATTGAGGACCGCTTGACCCCAATGGCAATATCTGCATTGGATGACTATGGTGTAACTATTATCGCAGCTGGTTATTGCCACAGCGGTGTGGTTGACCGCGATGGGCGAGTATGGTTGTTTGGTAATGGATCATTTGGTCAGCTTGGAAGAGCAGTTAGTAAAGCCACTTCACCTATTGAACTGATATCATTAAGTAGAGAGAGGGTTAAGCTTCTAGCCTCAGGACGGTTCCACATGGTAAGTGTCCCCAGCTTAGGATTTGCTGTTATAGATGTTGATTGCAATCTGAAATATCATTTACGTATTATTTAACTGCAGAGAAGAAGAATTTTCAAATAATAATAATAAGAATAATAATAATCATGATTTATGAAGCACCAATATCACAAAATTGTGGTAAAAACCAAAGGCGCTGTACATGTTTAGATGTTAAAAAGGTGTGTTTTGAGTTTGGTCTTAAAAATAGCAAATGAAGATGAGTCAGCAATATGTCTAGGGAGGGAGTTCCAAAGAGTGGCAGCTGAAAATAAATATTTAGGAAGGAGATCAAGTAGATAAGATGGCTGTTGGAGTCGCAGTTCTTCAAATGTTAGTAATAGAATGTTATACATTATTCATGAGTTAATGGGATGCCAGAAACAGATTGAAGGAGGGTTCAGCTGGTCCAGCCCCTCTTAATTTGTTAGTATTTTCGTACTATATGTCTTCATATCATCATATTATTTTGCAGGTTGCTATTACTAAAACAGGTAAAGTGTGCACCTGGGGTAGTGATCCTCAGACTCTACGTCAGGTGATGCATGTCTCACGTCGTCATCACCGTGCCAAGGGCAAGGCTGGCCCATGCGTCATGGACACAAGCTACAATTTTCCAAGGCTTGTGGAATCCCCTGATGGTGTTGATTTCCAACAGGTTTGTACACAACACTGATTTCTCTCTGAAAGCAATATTTGTTAGAACATAGATTTCTGATTTTGGTTCCTTTCTTAAGGATAATATTTATATATTTGTTGTATTTTTTCAAATTTCCTCTTTAATTCTCTTCTTTAGTTGGAATGCGGGCAGAACCACTGCCTAATGGTCACTTCTTCTGGCCAGCTCTATGC
>NW_022690551.1:0-567 GCF_011630105.1 Anneissia japonica | reverse complement strand
AATGATATTCTTTACATAGGTTATGTAATACATACATGTATTTACCGATGTATATAAATTTATTTTGATCAATATTTTAAATAAAATAAGTAATGTGTGAATATAGTAAATGGTGTTAAATTAATTATTTGTAAAGTAATGCATTCTTGGTATATAATCGATTGTCATGAAATTTATAATCGGTATGATTCTCATAATCTGTAAATTACACTCGTCGTATGATAAATAACAATATATATATATTCAATTATTGGTTTTATGTGTTATTTATTGAGAACAGATTATTAAAGATTATTAGAGGATTGCCACTTACAACTTTTCAAGACTTTTCAAACCAGTGAAGGCACCTTCATTCAGATCACTTAATCTGTTACTGTTCAAATCCCTTAAAAAATATATTAGAATAAACAATACGATTATTATTATTATTTAAGAAATATAAACCATTTTGAACAAAAGAATAGTGTGTAGCCGACTAACCTACAATTATTTTATTAACACTTTGTTCACACATGGATTTGCTCTCAAGCTAAAAAATATAAACTCCACTCTTATCCATCATAACGA
>NW_022690550.1:0-575 GCF_011630105.1 Anneissia japonica | reverse complement strand
TGTCCGGTGCTTTACGAATTCTGCCTGATCTGCGAAGTTCTACCACTTTCCCTCCAGCTGTCATGTTTTTTGGTTCGATGCCTTTGTTGCAGCTGTGATCTGGCATATTACGAGAATCAGTTTGATGGTTCCCTGAATGGTGTGGTGATTTTTCAACCGGTACGTCGATTGCCATTGGCGTCATTACACAAGACGGTTTACCAACGTCCGCTGTAGTTGGCTCCGTGACATAAGATGGTTTACCAGCATTTTCATCTGGAAAACGTTTGCGAATATGGTCGATGTGCCGACGCCATTCTCGACCATCCTCCATATGTACATTAAAGGAGACCGGACCTAACTTGTGATGAAGTACCCCTGATAGCCACTTGGGCTTTCCAGCAAAGTTCACAACCCATACAGCATCTCCCTCATAGAATAAGCGCTCGTTAGCTGTTTCTCGTTGTGCTACTGCTTTCGCCTGTTTAGTTAGTACGTCGTTCTCCATACTAGGGTAGTTCTCCATACTAGGGTCAAGACGAGACCTTGGACGTCTTTTCATAAGCAGTTCTGCCGGTGACTGTCCAGTCGTAGTC
>NW_022690548.1:0-1962 GCF_011630105.1 Anneissia japonica | reverse complement strand
AATTTATAAAATATAAAATTGAAGCTCCATCTGGTGGTGACTGCCATTTGACCGAAAAAAAAAAAAGAAAAAGAAATTTATGCATTATAATACCGTACCTCTACATTTTGGAAAAAAAATAATTCATAATCGTCTGTCACTGTCAGTTGTATTTATTTTTTTTTATCTTTTTTTTTTTGTGGCCTTATTGCCATCATTAAAATAGAACACAATGGAGTGATAAAACAAAGGCCTAACTATTCTATAGTACAGCAGCTGTAGTGTGGTGCTTTAATGTACCCCGAGCCTGTCCTATTACAAAATTTAAGAGATAGGCCTAGGCCTAAGTTGGCTTAGGGCACGGTAATGAAAGTTGTAGGTTTGCGTCCACCGCCCGCACGAAAATTTTCATTATTTTGAAAAAAAATATACTTCGTTTTAAAAAACGGACTTTCTAAGTCGTAAACAGACAGAAAAACATCTATTCATCACTGATCACTCGTAGAGAAACACCGAGCGAAGGCAGGCCTGGCCACATCGCACCATGATCGCTGATCACTGCTGAGGTCATTTACGGGTCAAATCGATCTTTCTGACCAATAGGAAATCTCGTAGGTTTAGAGAGGTTTAAATGTAGAAAAGGATCTGTTTTATAGGCTAGTGTACATTTGTGACTGTAAGCATTGTTTCTTGAGAATAAATGTAAAATTACCAATGCCGCGGCTTGTGGACAGCATTTATAAAAAAAATAATGAATAATGAAAAATGAAAAAATGCCTCATGTGTTTTCAAAATTTTTCGGACGCAAACCTACAACTTTCATTCTCGTGGCCTTATGGCTAGGCCTTAGCTAACAATAACATCTTAATTTTTATGACAGGTATATAGTACCCAAACTGTAAAATAAGTCCTGCAACCCTAATAATCCTAGAAACCTATGCCTAGTTAATTAAAGAGGAAATCATGACCTATAAATGCATGCATGGATTGGCCCCCAGCACAGCCCATCCATGATTCCTTGGCCGCCTAGCCTAGGCTAGTCTAAGCCTAAACTCTAAACAAACCTAACTTTCGAATTCTATCTACAGTACTCTACTCATGTATGACCTAGGCTAGCCTATCCCTATAGGCCTATACTTCTCAAAAGTAGCACAACATTATTAATTAACCCTCGTACAAGCCCAACCATGACCCAAGCCACAAAGTTAAAACTACAACTGCCTTACTTATGATACCCAGCCGACCTGAAAAGTAAACCTGCCTGGGCCTCTGACCTAGGTTATGCTATGCACTGATTGATGGGGAGAAGGGCGCACAGCGTCTTGGTTGGTTGGGATGACCACCGACAAAGAAACTTAAAAGAAATCAAATTTTATCGTACTTTGATGTGATAATAGTAAGCAGAAACCACTGTTCGGAGTTCTCGCTTTATAATATTTGGCTCTTTATAATTATTAAAACCGTGTGAACGAACGTAAACAACCAATTTCAAGTTCATACTTACCGGTAAGCGATGCAACGCCATAAAACTAAAACCTTGATTATTTACATGCTACGACGACGGGCAATCTGTGTGGTGATGACCGTCTTAAACCGAGTGATCCATAAACGGATGTCCTGATTGGCTAATATTTTTCTAAAAATACACTTTTTTTTGTGTACATGTACCAATATAATAGATATACTAAATGCAGTATAACAATTTTATTTGGTTAAAATATACAAGACTACTTACATACTTTGTTTAAGCAGATCATAAATATATAAATTGAAATTCTGTATCGGCCTGGAAAATCGACCAATCACAACTTGATACTTAAGTCCGGTCGTCAATATGTAGTTAAGTCAGTCATGGATAGAGGGCGACATACGCACACAGGAGAAGAACACAAGTCATTTTTGTAAAAAAAGATGTATCATTGTGAAATGATGTAGCGCGTTGTTCCATAATAAATATCACTTACGCTGATGAAGTCCACAGGA
>NW_022690547.1:0-1106 GCF_011630105.1 Anneissia japonica | reverse complement strand
GTGTGGTTGTTTTAAGTAAAAGTTCCCAGTGATTTTCTTTATCTTTGCGATTTTTGTCGCTCCAATTGGCATTATGGTCAATTGCAATAACTTTGAAATTTGAAATTGAATGACCAGCTAAATTGAAATGTTCGGCTGCTGGTTGATCAAGCTTAGATGTTCTGATAGCTGATCTATGTTGTGTCATTCTCATACGGAGAGTGTTTTTTGTTTCTCCGACATATTGTTTACCACAAATATTACAATATATGAGATAAATGACATTTTTGGTGAGGCAATTAATTGATTGCCTTATCCGAAATATGTGGTTTGTTTGGTTGCTCTTGAATGATTGTGTAGAATTAAGCAATTAAGGAGCATGTTTTGCATGATGAACCACAAAGATGACTACCCAAATTACGGTTGTCGCAAGAGTTAGTTTGCCTCTTGAATTTAGATCGTACTAACATATCACGAAGGTTAGGTGGTCTGCGATAGGCTATGAACGGTGTATCCAGAAAAACAGACCTAAGACGTTCTGTGGTCTGTAGAATGGGCATATGTTTCTGAATTATAGCCCTTAGTGGTGGTAACCTAGGGTGATAGGTAGTGACCAGTGGCACTCTGGTCGATCGTTGACGTGGTTTGTACGTCAGTGTTTGAGCACGAGGTATGTCCTTTGCTTTTTTTTTTTATAGCATTTTCAATAGGTCCTCGATGATAATTTCTATTCCGGAGATGTCCGGATAGTTCTTCGGTTCGATTCTGAAAATCTAAATCCGAAGATGAATGCGTCTCATGCGGAATGCTTGTCTGTACGGAATGTTTTTTGTACAGTGCGGGGGGTGACAGCTGCTTGGGAGCAGGTACATATGCTTATCCGTGGGTTTACGGAAGAGATCAGTTTTAAGTGCACCATTTTCCATGGTCACGGTGATGTCCAAAAAATCTACACTGCTTGTGGATTTGTTAGCTGTAAATTTGATTGTGGGATGAGCCGAATTAATGTTCAATAGGAACGTATCCAAACTATCTTCACCATGGGTCCAGATCATGAAGATAACATCAATGTAACGAAACCAAACATCTGGTTTCTTGGGCTGTAGGGACAGGAAATTGGCCTCAAA
>NW_022690546.1:0-692 GCF_011630105.1 Anneissia japonica | reverse complement strand
GCTAAACCTCGAAGGTAGAAAAGAAGTTTGGTCGCTTACAAATTCGGGGATATACGTAAGCTATGACAACACTAAAGAAACCATCGTAAATTTTATACTAGAATGTAATAGATTCAATAAATTGAGAAAGGAATCTTTTAAAAGCCTTAAAACTGACCTATCTCTTAACGATTTTCATTCTTTTTGGAAATCATTCGATGAAGGTACCTCGGAAATGAGACTACACCTATTACTAGATAATGTATACAGTGAAAACCCGACTTCAGGAAAAATAGTTGACACTTGCTGCAAAACATTTTTATAAAAGGCTTGGGAAGCCCGAACAGACTTTTATAAGTAAACCCCCCCAAATTTGAACTGAAGAATATTAATAAATGTAAAAATGTAAATACTGTTGAAAACTTGCTTATTACGGTACAATGGTAATATGTTATAAAATACCGCATATTTTAAACAAAATTTAGATAAGTACTAATAATCTTATGTCCTAGTTTTATGTTATTTCTATTATTTAAAAAAATCCTCTCTTTTACTTTGTGAAATTTAGTGTTAGAGTCTTTGATTTGATTTGTATTTTGTGCTTTACATTCTTTTTGTAATTTTGGTTAAGTAACAATTAGTTAAGTACCAGTTCATTATTTTATTGGGGCTTATGTTTTAAATTATATTACTTGATATTTTACCTTCTTTCT
>NW_022690545.1:0-756 GCF_011630105.1 Anneissia japonica | reverse complement strand
TATTTCTGTGACAGTCTTTTGAAGTGTGTAAAGCTCCATTTTATCCCATACATAGTCAAAATATATGGGGGGGGGATGATTCAATGGACCATCCCCCCTTGTCAAATATTGGGGGGGATATATCCCCTCCATCCCCCCGGGATCTACGCCTATGCGGTCGACATGTAAAACATGCTCAAAATCAGTCGTGTGTGCTATAACTCCAACAAGAAAGGTGTTTCACAGAAACTGAAACAGCAACAACGAAAGGGCAAGTATGTAACTTATTTTGAAACGTAACACAAAATACTTCTTGTATCATAGTTGTAATGTGCATATGACTAATTAAAAGGAGGTAACTGACAAAGGGAAACAATATGTAACTATTAAGACACATATGCTACTTTGCTTTATAATAACATACCACCTTCTTCTAACATGTAGTTTCACACGTTGGCACGCAATTGTCTCTAAATATATAATCTCAATCGAAGGATATACAGAGTTAGAAACTTCAAAAGATCAGAGAATTTAAGATTATTTATTTTTCTCAGTTTCTAAATATTCACACTTCCTTGAAATCTGAAAACTACAGTCTCTGTTGGTTTGCAAAAATCAGAAACGTTTATTGTCTCCAATGAAGAAACTGATTTGCTCGTAAAACCTTAAGTACGTCCTCTAGCTTATTAATATTTAAATCTTAATATCACATTGATATTAAAAACAATCAATGAAAAATTTCATTAGATATTTTAAATAATTTAAAAAGATTTAGAT
>NW_022690544.1:0-868 GCF_011630105.1 Anneissia japonica | reverse complement strand
TATCTTTAACTTGATTCCGATTGGTTAATACCATTTATTATTTTTTATTAATATGTGCAAGATCTCCAAAGTTTTCTCACTTTAACGTTGATAAAGATAGCAGGATCTATCGAAATATCCGTTTGATTTTGTTATAGTTTTATAATTTTGTGTTCCGCAAGTCAACTCTTAATGATTATACACATTTTTTTCATTGTTTTTACATTATTTATAAACTAAAAAAGTAATATAATAATAATTGTCGACTTATATAGCGCATATTGTAATGCATAAAGTAGAAACGTATACGTTAACAAAATAGACAAAATATCTCGAATATTTCGAGCTCTCCTGTGCTCTTTCTTAGCGATAACAATAACATATGTTTCAGTAAAGCCAACCATCATATTATGAACCTTCTGTTTTTTTTAATAGATACAAGTTTTAAATATCCTGCCGACAGTGGCTGTTGCGAATTAAACGGGATCATTAAACTTAATACTTAATACAAATATGGCATAACGAATTAGGATTTTTTTAAAGATTATACCTTTATTAATTAGCTCATTAAGGAAACTTATTAGCTTTTAACTTCATTTTAATTTTGTGTGTGTGTGTGTGTGTGTATATGTATGTATATGTGTATATATATTATATATATAATATACATATAACATATATATAATATACATATAAAGCGAAAGTTATTCCACGAGTTTTAAAGTGACCGGGGCGAATATATGGAATGACTTAGATATTGATTTGAGAACTGCGACTTTTCTAAACATATTTAAATACAAATTGTACGAGGCACTAATTAATCTTCTAAAGTTTAGTTTTGGCCTTCCTGTTTACTTGTTTAGGCTGTTTATTCTAATCCCACCTAGCC
>NW_022690543.1:0-2108 GCF_011630105.1 Anneissia japonica | reverse complement strand
ATCTGACTCAACGCATGTTATTCATTTAATGGGTGTATGCCCGTAGGTGTATTTATAATATACCTTCTATTGTGAGCTTGTTAGGTTTTTTTATACAAAAAATCCAAAAGGAAATATACAGGTATTAAAAAAAAAATGAACCAACTTGTAAATATCAAAATTTATGAAAATCAAAAAGATAGGCTGTACAAAAAAACCCCAATAGATTCAAAAGTAAAATGCAAGAAAATAACATGTATATGCATTATATGATTAAAAACTTCAAATTTGCAAGCATTACAAAAAAATAAAATCATTAGATCAATAGTGTGTGATTCAAATTTGATGAGAACTACACTAACCAAACGAGAGTGGCAGATTACAGTATTATTGTTTTCAGTTATATATTTTAACAGTTAAATAACAACCACTAATTCGAGACCACTTTTCCAAATGCCTAGTAACAATTTTTAATCTTTTAAACACAAAGCTAGCCCTCTAATTAGAGACCAACCCCGAGACCACCCCAAATTTTCAGGTCCCAAAGGTGGTTTCAAATTGAAGGGAGAACTGTAATTCAAAATTGAACAAGAAATTAAGCAATAAAAAAATATTTAAATAAATTTGGTTTTAAATAAAATTACAATAAAATAATGGACAGGTTAAAAAACAAGTTCCAGCAATCCAACATCATAAAGATCAAAAGAAGAAAGTGTTTATGGCAGATATTGCATCTGTCACATCATGAAGATTAAAATTAAAATTTGAAAATATGTTTAGGGTTGGGGTATTACTGTTTCACTTTAGTAAATCATAATGATATTAATCTATGTGAAATATTTAAAGCACTTAATCTGTGAAATTTAAAGCACTCTAATATCATCTCTGTAAAAGTTAAAGTACTCTAATATTTCTGTCTGTCCTTACATGATTATTTTTCAACCAGTCAAGTTTTGAATTCCTCTTCAGCATATCAAACAATAGCAGCAGAGTCCATGCATTGCAGGGGTAGAATAAGAAAAAGTTTGAAGCAAGTAGTATGAACAAACATTGAGAATTCTAGGAAGAATATTGCAAACCTTGATAGTCTTTAAGAGGATCATACAACAAGCAGAGTACTGCAGAGTAGAACAGAACAAGAGGTGAGGAAATAACTAGAATAGGAGATTACACTAAATTTTTTTATTACATTCAGTTTTTTTCATTATTATTTTTTTTAATTTGAAATGCATTTATTTAATTTGTTTATTTATAGTATTTTAATATCAAGTCAATTGTAGGTGTCGTAGCAGCATAAAATCAAAAGCAATATGAAAATTTCTGGGTGCATTTAAAATTATAGCAATAGTTATTAACATATTTTTTTCATTTTTTGAGCAAGAAGAAACTTACTTTGTCTCAATATTAATTATAATAATAAATTGTAAAGAGTATCTGGAACACCTAATAGATGACTCTTTTTTTCTATTTTGTTGATATCAGAACACAGATGAGGAGGAGGCGGAGCTTAGTATTTACTGTGTCATCTGGTTCGCCGAGAACCATCAGACATTTTCAAATATGTTTAAGAAAGGTATGATCAAATATTTGATTTGTTAGTTAGAAATCTTTCTTTATTCTGGATACTCAGTATTTTTACACTGTTCTTCCCTAAGGTCCAGGGTATTATTTGTTTGTTGATAAAACTAATCATAGGGTCAATCTTGAGTGATCATGATATACAGTTCTCTGTAATACATGATTACACACTATTGTGTAGTGGATAACAGTAGAACTATACTACAAAGCACAGACCCTATATACAATATATATATACACATCTTATAGGGTCTGTGTACAAAGTAAGCCACAAAAATGAATAGCAATTATTATACTATACAGACATCTATACAGATTTAGGTGATTTATTGTCAAAGTAAACCATAAAGATATATAAAATGGAATTGGTTTTAATGCAGGTTAATATTTACAAATAAATGTCAACAAAAGCTGAGCTTGCTGTTTGTAGTTGATTCCACAATCAACTATTTAGGGGGTTGGTAGAGGGCGCCACAATTACCCAACGCACAGAGCCATAGATAGAAAGAGTTGCGACATTGAGAATTTAGAAGCCATTTTGTTTCATACGC
>NW_022690542.1:0-1089 GCF_011630105.1 Anneissia japonica | reverse complement strand
GGACAATATATGAAAAACTACACAGTTTCTGATATGTATATACCGGAAACATAACTCATCATTGGTAGAGCTTTCAAATGATACTAAACACGACAACTTTTGGTAAGTTTGATTTTTTGACCTTTTGATCTTTTGTGTTATGTGACTTTATATTGGTCTATATCGCTGCAAATATGTACAGTGTTATGTTGTTTAAGTGTAATGGCAATAAATGATCAGTGTATAATTCCCTTTCCAGGGGCGGATCCAGGATTTGAAATTGGGGGGTTCATTTTCTCATAAACCCAAAAATGAAAGGGGGTCCGAGGTCCTCCCCCGGGAAAATGTTGATTCCCAGATGGCCGGAAATATGACCTTTCCCGACTTCTGAGGTGTCTTTTAATGACCTTTAATTTCTTCAAAATTCAAGGTTTTACCCCTCTTAAAAAGGTCAGCTGATTTTATCTCATTCTTAGGCCTATACCAAAGAAAATAAATCAAAATCAATATATTATTAGGCCTATATCATACCAAGTCACCACCTCAACCTCACGTTTTTCGAACAAACCTCAAGCTCAAGCCACTCCTCTAAAATCTTGCGCTTTTCCACTATAATCTCAAGCTTTATTTGATTAAACTCAAACTTTTTATCAAATAATATAAACCTTCGCAATTCTATATTTTATCAGGACCAGATCATCGAAAATTCTATCGTTCCTGTTATAGCTACTCATTTTTAAGGTTTAATTTCAGCACTAGAGATATTCAGAGTACCCAGAGAGCATCTAAGCCCAACATTTTTCGGGGCCTTGGACGGGCCCTCGACTCACGTCAATTGGGTTATTTCCTGTTAAATCTCAAGCCTCTAGCTATCTCCAACTTGGTATGTATTCTATATTCCAACATTAATGAGTATTTGGATTCTTTCTTCCATAGATCGATGAACTGATAGGCCTGAAGAATACACTTTCGTACATAATTATTACGACGTCGAGCCAAAACAGTGTTTCTAATGTATTTAATTGAATGCTAGTGGGGCTAAGTCTATATATAATACGCATACTCTATTAAACATAAATTAACCTAATTTTCTGATAAACAAATTAAATA
>NW_022690541.1:0-1040 GCF_011630105.1 Anneissia japonica | reverse complement strand
CATTTGTCTTGACAGTGTAAAAATTATATAATACCTTATACTGCCACATCAGATAAAAAAAAAAAACACTGGTGTAAACATGGGTGTGACACAGGATAACATTGACAATAATAATAATAATAATAACACTATCCTCTCGAAAATCTGTAATTTTAAAATACTCAAAAAAATCTGGATTTTCTAATTAAACTAAGAGGATTGTTTCCAATAGTGTCTAGAAAACATTTTCAAAACAATATTCAAGAAAAAAAAAATTTTTACAACTTACAATGCCCGAAGGAAGACTCGGAAACAATGATCACAAGACAATAAAAGGGTGGTAAAAATGGTCAACGGTTAGGTCTTAATAAATATAATCATTGACCGCAAGAGAAACATAACGATCTAAAATGAAATGCCGCCAATAGTGCGACGTCATTGTTGAAAACGCAGTGAAGTTGGTGAGGTAACATTTATTACGGTACTTTGTCTTGAATATGAATTAAAATCCTATTACGGCACTAACGTATAAGTCTACAAATATTTCAGTAAGGGGCTTACCCATTATATTAAAAAATATATTCGAGAAGCAAATTTTACAAATATTCTCAGTTTTTAATTCAGAAGAAAAATTATAGATTTTCTGTGAAAATTATATTTTATTTTGGAAGAGGGAAATTGGCCTTCAAGATTGGATTTTAGGTAGACTTGGGAGGCCTGTTGAGTCATTGCGACAAGTTTCCAAAAACAAATACAGTATAAAATTCAAAATGCCACAACTACGAACTAATTAAAGGCAATCTTCTGTCACATGTTCAATGTGTTATTTTGTCCGTAGTAGTAATAAAGGTGTATAAGAGACAGCGAAAACATAACTCAACAACTTACATGTTTTTCATCATGGCCGTGATAAAAAAGAAAACAAAAAATATAGTATATCAAATTTACAAAGCATACAATATAAAGGAAAGGCTTAAATACAATATAACAAAATAAGATATTTTGGATTTACTTCAGGAGAATCAATTAGGGGGCCTAAATGTATTTTCTGATTGCTTTAG
>NW_022690540.1:0-1957 GCF_011630105.1 Anneissia japonica | reverse complement strand
GTACTCCTGTAATGCTGGCGGTAAAACATAGATAGTTCTGAAAAGACTTTTTTTTTTTTTTTTTTGAGAATGTCATTTTTTTGTTAAAAATGAAATTACTAGCCAGAAAAACAAACATGTGAAATTCAGATTATATTTGATTTAACAATTAAAATACCACAACAAAACACACAAGCATTTATTAAGGATCATTTAGAAATTGATAATATAATTCGTAACTGTCTTGTACACTTGACTTTTCACTACTGGGAATTGCAATGAAAAAGAACATTGTTTTTGAAACTACATACTGTAAAATTATGATCAAACTAATTAAAATTTCTGAAACAATTAACAACCGCAAAACTTAAATAATAATCATACTGAAAAATTACAAAAAAGTATTATGTATAGTCAAGGATCGTAAAAAAGACAAAATAAATCATACTAAAACACAACAAAAAAAACCTCTTTAAAAATACAGAACCCAAATAAACCGTAGTGCGTACTTGGCGCTCCATACTGTGGTTGTTAATCGCAATCGAAATTCTTACAAACTATAGGGCGCAACGACCCAGGTCATTTCGGCCTTCTAATATGGCCGATTCGACTCGGGGCTGAAACGACACGTATTCATCGAAAAGTGCGACATTATTTTTTTAAGTTTAATCACGTACGTCTGGGGCAATCACATTCATATGCATTATCTAGCTTGTTCATAAGTCGTTGTTAAGATAATTGATATTAAAACACAATTAACAAGTTGATTTTGTTGTGCAAAACTCCATCAGCTCAAAATAATTCCATTCCAGGGCCTACATTTATTATAATACTGTAGGCCTAGGCTTACAGTAATTAGGGCCTAGGGCCTAGGCTAGGCCTAGTTAGTTAGAGCATGGAGGAACTAACTAATTCCTCCATGGCTAGGGCTGGTTAGGGCCTATTCTACGCCTGCGTATGGGTTCACCAAGACCAAGGGGCGTAACTCACAAAATAATAGGGCCTAGGCCTAGGCTAAATATAAACCCCTTTACATCAATATATATACGGAAATGGGTAACTTACATTACTATTCGACATATCAGATGGTATTAAAACATAAGCAGAACACACCCTGAGAACACTTCCCGGCATTTCTATCCGGCCCAAACCAAAAACATCCTACGCTACGTTTGGTTTGGTTGTACTTGGGCTTTGCTGCATTCGATTATCCGTTTCGTAGAACACATGTTTTCGTTGATCAATATTTTCAGGATCCTACCATGGACCAACATGGACGTATTTATAGGTCCATGATCCTACATTTAGGTGAAGAAGACTTTTCGTAACTTTGTAAAGTACTGTATGAAACAACATTTAATGTACTGTATTCAATCTTTATCTCGTTGTATTTTAGATTTTTTTTTTCTTTTTTTTAAGTCTCTTGATGATGTAGACCCATGCTTCTTTTGTACATTTTTCAAAGCGAATGGAAAGAATTTGTCATGAATTTTGTCTGTTTCACTTGTGTTCTTTTTCCAAGTGCGGTGCTTATTTCCGAACCAAAACCGAATGAAAACGCAAATGTTTGTACATTTCGTCAGGGGTGGTGCCAGGATTTGCCCGACGGGGAGGGGGACCCGAGGTCCCCGACGAGGGGGACCCGAGGTCCCCGACGAGGGGCCGATGCCCTGACGAGGGGTCAGATTTCCCGACGAAAGCAAAGTGGGCTTTTTCGAGCTTTGATTAAAAGGTTTCGAAAGTGGTCCTGGGGGAGAAGCCCCGAAAAGTATGACAATTTAGGGGTTTCAAAGGCTTATTTAATCGATTTTATAGTCTATAGGCCTACTAATAATATAAAAAATATATATAATTATTTCTTTCTCCCCGACGAATTGTGCTTTTTCTCCCCGATGATCAGTTGAGGGGCGCTAATTCGCAAAATATGGTGATTTTAGGTGATTTTAACTACTTGACCGTGAATTTGGGGGGGGGGGGC
>NW_022690539.1:0-1105 GCF_011630105.1 Anneissia japonica | reverse complement strand
CACTCATTCATTCATTATTTAATTCATTCATTTATTCACCCACTCACTCAATCACATGTTCATTCATCTATTCATTTATTAATGCATTCATTCATTCATTTTTATTTATTCATTTGATTTTATTTATGCATTCATTTTTAATCATTCATTTTTATTCATTCATTTATTCATTAATATTTTCATTAATTCATTTTCATTTATTAATTCATAGATTACTCTATGCATTAATTATGGTTGTAAAACACATGTGTGTTTTTTTTTATTAAAACTAAAAAAATTTAATTTTTTGGAACAGTGGTGGATTTAAGGGCGAGCCCAGCTGGCCTGTTCTCCACCTAAAGTTTTCAAAATAACAAAAAATTAGGGAAAAAAGGAAAATTATACATGGATACAAGGATAAAATATTGATATTAATAATAATTATATTAGTAATAATAAAACTATTAATAATAATAATAGTAATAATAAAATATATTTAAATATATTTTGAAAGTGTTGAGAGTGCCATTTCCAATCATCTACAGGTGCAATAATCATAAATTTTCTTGTCTCAGCCAAAACCGTGGTGGGGCTGATGTGTACAGACCCACAACATGTGGATTGGTCCCTCCCTGGGCCCCCTATATTTCAAATTACTGGATCCGCTACTGAGTGGGTATGTAAGTTGTGCCTAGGCATGGCACTGCTAAGGTAGCATCTGATCTAACAAGGATTATTGATACTATATATTACTTTAAAAAAAAATCACCTCCCAACATAAGTATTTAATTTTAAAGAGGTGATGCTAAACAAGTATTTTTTTTATTTGGCCTAATTTAATTTAAGGTTTTTTCTCCAATATTTCAACATAGATGGTTATATATTATTATGCAATAACCTTGGCCTTATGATGTTTTTGCGCACCTAGACCTACCTCCCTACCAGCAATTTTCTACACAAATATGAGTTAGATTACTTCTCAGTGGAATCCTGCAAATTAAATACTGATCATGCCAATTTCATCCTCAATGTCCAGTACTCATACAGCACTTTGTTTCATACTACTTCACATTTTGCCAATTCATTTAAATTCAAATTCAATTAAAAAATACTTTATTATCCAAAG
>NW_022690538.1:0-4010 GCF_011630105.1 Anneissia japonica | reverse complement strand
ATGTCGACCAGTTGAGTTGAGTTGAGTTGAGTTGAGTTGAGTTCCGTGTCGACCTGAGCCTGCCTTTAAAGGTAAATAAATCCTTTTATCGTCTGTTTGAAAAACTTTTTCACAAGATATGAAATATTTTTGATGCTATGGCCTTTCCAAATACAAAAAGGTCTACACAAGATGTGTATACTGTATGTATAATTCCTTATGTACACTCAGGGCCACCAAGAGGGGAAACTGTAACAGGCACAAGGGTCGGTGTGGGCCTGCAGTTACGAGCGTGAAGCGCGAGAAAGATTGCGCGAAGGCGCAAACAATTTTTTTGATGGGGCCCTGTCAATGTTGATTGGTGGATGGATTGGTTTAGTTAGTCCCTTTATATTTTAGTCTCAGATCAATGAACAGTAAATATGGCTCGATAGCAGTACAGTAGATAACTTTAGAAAAGAAATAATACTGTACACTACATGAAATGCCCTGGTTCAATGCCTTTTTGTTTTGATTGTAATTCTGCTACACCACCGCGTGCTGAATAGTACAACAATGTTACAATTTTAATGCAGCATACGCAGTTTACAAAAAAAAACAAAAAAAAACAAACATAGATTTATGACTGGTTCTTCTGATTGTGTACATTTCTAAAATGTCCAGTGAGAAACATCGAATCTTATATAGCGATTATTTTAATTTTCATATGGCCTGGATGGTATAAGTTAAGAATTAGTCAAAATATCATTGACAGATTTAGGTAGCCTCCTGACTAGGCCGGTGACGGTATCACTACCTGCTGTAGGCCTCCCTAGGATACGCCTCCCTAGGCCTATTTGTACTCGAACCTGGGAGGGAGAAGCCAGATTGTGGACTTCAAGAACGGGAAGGCGTGAAATCCATGTTGAACCAGGTATTGCCTAAAATAATTAATATAAATGTAGTTTCCTAATTTTTAAGTCGAAACCTTCCTGTGACCTTACCCCGATTTGCAAGAACAAGAAGAATCGATGAGATTTTATGCTGAAATCTCGATGTAAAACCATGGAGATGAATAAGACTTCCGCTATAGAATCGATCACTAACGTGTCGTCTATAGAGTAACTAACATAATAGATAAGTACTGTATTTCCACTTACCGTGGTAGATGACAAACTGGTCCTACGGACACTTAGGAACGAGAAATATATAACTGGTCTATCTTAGTGTACGTCGACTATCGAAGTGCCAATATAAGCGGTATTTGAAGTTGGTACGCACTAGTGTTCTACGCTACACGCCGATGACGATTATAGAAGTTCATCAGCGTGAACACCAGTGCGTACTTAACGACATCCGAATAGCAACAAGCGCTACATTCTTCCCTGTTTTATTTTTATTTCTTCTTCTCCTTCTTTCCTCTTTTATATTTCCTTTTCTCTTATATTCACTTCCCTTCCTCTTCTTCTATATCCTCTTCTCTTATATTCAACTTCCTTTTCTCTTACACTTCCCCTCTTCTTATACTTTTTCCTTTGCTTCCCCTCTTGATTCCATTTAGCTCTTGATATAATCATTGGTTTATTTTTCTTTTCAGGTTGCATTTTTAAAAGTCAAGAATAAAGAACAAGAGAGTGCACTATACAATAACACAACCATAGTGCACAACAACAAGCAAAACACAAAAACATTTTTTTTTTTTAACAAGTCGAAAAAGATAAAAACAAAGAACAATAGAGTGCACTGAACAATAACAAACTATGGTGCACAACAACAAGCCAAAACAAAATTTTTTTTATTTTTTTTAACATAAACAACGCAGACGTCAACACAAACTGAACACAACAGATTGACGCCGTTCAACATAAAAACACAAAAAAAACTATTGAAGGTTCCCCTCCAAAATCCGGAGAAACGCCACACCGCCCTCCAGAATCCCAATAGCACCAGTCGCCAACTCAGCTTTCCCAGATCGCTCTACTGCTCTGAGCAGGCGCTGCAGCTCTCTTCCAAAATCGAGAACTGCTCCACTCTGGTCATCTCGGCACAATGGTGAGCGAATTCCTGACTGCGAATAGGGCTTTAATGTTGCCGTTCTATTTGGGCGAAACGCCCTAAGTGGCTGTCTGCTTACTGCTGCACTTGCTCCCATCGGTTTATAGAAAGGAGCTTTATAAGGACGGGAAATGAAACAACACTACCACCAACGTAATCAGTCAATGAATTGTCTTTAATGTCGACTATCAATATCAAAGCGATTGACAAAGCGATTGACAAAGCGATTTACTGAAACATAAAACAAAAATTCACCTTCATGTGAATAGAATTATGTAATCAACATAGTAAACATGATTAAACATTGAATCACAATTATCATTATTTAAATAAAAGAAATAATCAGTACCCTAGAGAAAATGGTTAATTAATCTACTCTAGCTTTCCTTTCACACTAAATTATCCATATTCCCAATGATAGAATAATCCCATGAATAATGCCATGAATATTCATGATTACCATGACAACCAGAGAGTACAACTGACTGGCCGCATCTCGTTATGCGATGGAGTAGCGAGCGACGAAATTCCAAGAGTCATAGCCAACTTTAGTTAACTCTAAATCTAACAACACTTTAAGATATGAATGCAACATATTAACAGTAGAATAATAAGATACTGTATTCTAAAGAGTCAACAATCTGTGTATATTATACGTAACTAGCACCACCAGCACAGCGCTGGCTTGACGTGCACGGCTCTCGGCGTGCACACATCTCTCAGTCAGTATACAGTCCCTAGGCTAGTAGTACTAACACATCACAATTATTAGCTATGCAAGCCTACATATTATTAACAACAGAACTGATAGCTTACCGAAGATTTGTGGCTTCTAATAACTTATCCCCGCCTTATAGGGCAACGTTTTTACATAAATCAAACCAGGTTTCTTCACTTCTGTAATTCGAACTAATCAACAAGTACCGCCATGACTTCGCTTCTTCATAGCAAGTGCGCCCTCATTAGTTAAGAGATTTATACTATAGGTAACTCATTACACCGGCCCCTTAATTGAGGATCAATTACACTAATATAATAATTCCTGAAACACTCAGAAATTAAACATAACATCTGAAACTAGTTAACAAACAATGTCAACATTAAATCTTAAAATTTAAGTACAGTATGAAGATCAATGTAAATAGTTTTCTGCTTTTCAATCACCACTTCCACAGTACAATAAGATTCAACTATTATTAATCAGTAACTAATACCTTGACAATGATAACCATCTCAGGGAGTAGACTGTCCCTCCGGTTATTAAACTGAGGGGTTTATTCTGCCCCATTGTCCTCTGATTCCATTAACAAACACAATTTAGTGATGGGTCTTTCTAATGTAGAATGCTGTGTTTTCACCTTACATGACCGAACAAGTCCTCTGCTGTCTGCCTTGGTTTCAATAACTCGTCCAAGGAGCCAAGTACTTCTGGGTAATGAATCGTCAACAATTAGCACAATGTCTCCTTTTTGCAAATTTCTCTTCGGAAACAGCCATTTTTGCCTCTTTTGCATTAGAGGCAAATACTCCTTACGCCATCTTGTCCAATATAAATTGGCCAAATATTGTATTTGGCGCCACCGCCTTCGGACATACATGTCTGTTTTATTGAAAACTCCGGGTGGGAGTACAGATTTTTCATTCATTGTTAGAATCATATTCGGTGTTAATGGTCGCAAGTCGTCTGCATCTGATGATACTGTGGTAATCGGCCTTCCATTTACTATGTGTTCTACCTCACAAAACAAGGTACAAAGACCCTCATCATCAAGTCGAAGATGCTGTTCTTTTAGAACTCCATTCATAACCTGGCGGACAACTCTAATTAGGCGCTCCCATACGCCACCGAAGTGGGAAGCACCGGGTGGGTTGAACTCCCATCGAATTCCATGTTGAGCCAGCCATTGAGGGATTTGACTTCTGTTCCATGTGTCCACGGCTTTGCTTAACTCATTGCTTGCAGCCACAAAATTTGTTCCGTTATCAGTTCTGATGGA
>NW_022690537.1:0-956 GCF_011630105.1 Anneissia japonica | reverse complement strand
GCTTTCCAATCCCACTTCTATTCTTGATCCAATGGTGGTCAATATTATTTACTTTATTTAAGGTCTGTTTCATTTATGAATAGATGCACTTTGAACTTTGAGCGTTTAAGATTGAGGGTCCTAGCTCAAACTCTGTCACTGCAGGATTTTTTTTCTCTCGACTAAATCAACTCCACTCCTTAAGCCTCCTAGAGACTTGGTTTATAAAGCATCATTCCACCCTGCAAGCGCCGAGTGTACTTGCTTTTGGAAATAAAACAAATAATTCAAATAAAATTTTAGTTGGCAATTAATAAAATAGATATGGCCGGCAGGAAACATTATGTTTAGTTTTGAAAATTGAAAAGTTAAAAACTAGACTAATGCAGACATGATTCCTGAGGGAAGTGACTAGGCCTAGTTACAGGACTATAGGAGTAAACTGTGTCTCAGGAAATTATTTTGATCGCTTCTAGCTATGATGGCCAGACAGCTTTGCCCTCACACCACATCCAACTGTATTCAATTTTATGATCAAGCGGTTTTCTGAAGTTTTTATTATTATTTTTTGAACAATATTAATATTCTTTAAGTTTGTTTTTAATGTGTATTTGTGTAAAGTTATGATAATAAATTATTTAATTTAATTATTTAATCACGAAAAGATATATCGTAATATTAAAAAGGAATACTAAAAATAATGATATATTTATATAGGCCTAAATGAACTTTGATTATGCTTGCAAGATGACTATAAATTGATTTGCCATGGTTGTCTCTTTGTCAATTTTCTGATATTTTATTAATAGCCTTTTTCATCATACAAAAATATAAATTGAACACTGCATGTTGAAAAGTGTAAATTGTCTTTGCTTATGTGAGATTCAGTTTAAAAACATGATATTCAGTGACATTTGTGTAAAGTTATGATAATAAATTATTTAATTTAATTATTTAAACACGAAAAGATATATCGT
>NW_022690536.1:0-1179 GCF_011630105.1 Anneissia japonica | reverse complement strand
TCCTGGGTGGAGAAAAGCTATGCAGATAAAGTGACTAGCTGAAGGACACAAGCGAAATGCACAGCGAGGTATTGAAACCCCAAACTTGAGGTTAGGAAATCAAACCGCTCCCGCTGCACCAAACCGCCGCCTCAAATCCCTAAATTTTTCAAGTTTGTGGGGCTGTAATGTTCTAGCTGGACACGTTCTGAGAAGTTCTGGGCTGTTCCTGGCCTCGCCCACTTTTCTCCCATCAGGGAAATCTAGCTTTGCTAGAGATAGCACCAGCAATGATTTTAAAATATCATTGTCTGTTTGACTTCAATCATTTATGTTAACCTTGACAGGACCCCCAATGGAAATAAATCTATGTAATTTTTTTTTTTTTGTCTATCCTGATCATAATCAACATTGTCTTTTTTTTTGTGTTTTTCATGTTATGTGTTTGTTTGTTTGTTTTTTTGTTTTTTTTTCGGTTAATTATATTTTTCAGCTTTTAAAATCTCAATCTATATTTAAACTTTATTCATCCCAGATGGGGCAATTCTTAAAACAGGACTGAAAAATCCTAAACAATTTTAACTATTTTAACAAGACTTTATCAAGATTTTAGCTTTTGTAAATTTTTAAAGAAACATCTTGTAAAGTTTTAATTTAAAAATAATTACATTTTATTATCCTTGTTTTTATCTTTTCCTTAGTCATTTTTAACCTTTTGCGATTTGAACGTTTTTCTCATCCTCTTTGTCCTTGTTCCTCCTTGAATTTTATGTCTGTACTGTTTGTTGAATATTGATCGAATAAATGAATGAATGGATGAAAGTTATCATTGGCTTGTGGTGTGCACGCTTCACTGTTCACAACATTACTAACATTTTATCACGCTTCATTGTTACAGAGTTATCATAGGCTGTAAAATACTGGATTGAGGCTGAGCAATATCTGAGAACACATTAAATACTCAAATCCGATTCTGTGTACTGTCCATTGCAGCATTTTACAACTGCTGTATGCAGAGTGGGCTTCAGCACTTTAGGCCAAAGGGTCTTTCCGGCTCAAATCAACCACCATGCCCATGTGACACCCCCCCCCCCCTTCCACCCTTGACACCCCCCCCCCCTTCCACCCTTAGATTTTATTGAAAAAAAATTCTAAAAATACCTTGATATTTCAAAAGAAAGAATCCAAAATTTCAGTTTC
>NW_022690535.1:0-996 GCF_011630105.1 Anneissia japonica | reverse complement strand
CCTTTTTCAGGTCCTCGATCGCACTCTTCAATCGCATAACCGTCTTCCGTTCCTCCTCCAGATCGTATTGCGCTCGCCGCAACTCCTCCTTCTCTCCGATGCTCACTTCCATTTCGTACAACGACTCTTCGGGTTGCCGTCTTAACAGTTCTCGCTGCAATTCGACGTTCTTGTCGGCCATGGATTGCGCGTGCTCGTCTGCCTTTTTCGCGGCCGCCTCCACAATCCGTCTGCTTTTCACTTCCTCGTCGTATCGCTTGCAAGCCGTTTTCAGGTTTTCTTCCAAGACGTCCACCCGCTTTTCGTACATGGACATAGCGGTCTTGGCGAGCGTCGACTCTTTTTTCAGCGCGCTGATTTTGTCGTCTTTCTCTTCCAACTCCTCTTCCAAGTCGGCGTGCGATCTCTCTCGGTCTTTCAGTTTGCGGACGGCTTCCTGCAGCTTTTGCTGCAACTCGAGTCCGCTCTCTTCAGGTGGCGGCTGCTTCGACTTTCTCCTCGCGGCTTTCAGATCCGATTCCAAGCGAACCACGTCCAGATCCCTTTCCTTCAGGGCATCCGTCTTTGAAACAAGTTCTGTCTTGAGACGTTCGACCTCTTCCTCCGCGATGCTGCGAACGTCGGACGATTCTTTCAACGCGGACACCTTCGCCTCGTGTATTTCGTCTTTTAATTTCTGTATGACGACTCTGGCCTCGGTGAGTTTTCGTTCCTTTTCCGCAAGTTTGTCCTGCACCTCGTTCAGCTTCTGGTTGCCCAGTTCCAACGTACGTTCGTTCTCCTTCGCCGATTCTCGACGGTGCGCATCGAGATCTTCCAGCGCGACGGACTTGGGAGTCGCCGGCGTCGAAGACGACGTGGGTCTCGCGTGCGTCTCAGGTTCGTCTGGGACTCGTCGACCGTCTTGAGACGGATCCCACTCCAGATCGTTGTTTTCGTTTTCCCGAAGAAATCCAGAAGTGTACTGCATCCAGTTCGCGTCCACCCACCTCACGT
>NW_022690534.1:0-513 GCF_011630105.1 Anneissia japonica | reverse complement strand
TCAAAATGTATTTGGACTTTACCACCCGGACCAATTTAAAAATATTTTAAGCGACGCCCGACAACCCCCCCTTTGCTCCCCGGGGGGAAGAAAAAATGTATGTATTTTTATGATATATTATAAGTCTCTAAATTCATAGACTCTGAAATAGGCATATATCACCAGTTGGCATTACTGCAAATTGCCTAGAAACAGTGAATTCAGTGAGAAACGTTCCCACACAAGTAGGTTCCCATGATTAGGAGAAGCATGGGAGAAGCAGACGCAAGGTCAGTCACATACAGTAGTGTTTAAACGCCGTCAACTCGGGAATGTAGACGCGCTAGTGTCTGATCTGATTCTTTGAACGCCGCCTTCAGGAATGTAGACGCGCTAGTGTCTGATCTGATTCTTTGAACGCCGCCTTCGGGAATGTAAACGCGCTGCTGCCTTGTTGAACCAGGGAGTTGTTGGTTGAACGATACATAGTTTCAGCGATAGGAGTCGTTCAGCTGTATTTTAGCAAAGTGTTGC
>NW_022690533.1:0-631 GCF_011630105.1 Anneissia japonica | reverse complement strand
TGGCCTGCCTCTCGTTTTTTGTGAGATTGTCGTGGAAATCTGGACTAGGAGTGTGGTTTTTAACGTCCTCCTCAATGGCCTGAACGAAAGTTTCTAAAGCTGGGCAACGATTCTTAGGGGGATTCCAGGTACTTTTAGGTTTGCACTTAGTAACATTGCCCGTGTTATCCGTGGTGTTGTCGTCGGAATCGGCGAAAAATTCACGGCATCTTAAACGTCGGAAGAAAGATTCCAGATCCAAAGATAGTTGTTGTGGGTCAGCCTGCCTCGTTTTTGGGCAAAATTTGTACCCTCGGGATAGAAGTTTGGTTTCTCCTTTGGAAAGCTGACAGTTAATTTGAACAACTGAATCTGAAAGTTCCTTGGAAAGCTTAAGGAAATAATCTGGAGTTTGTTTTGAAACTCAGATATAGGAAGGTCTCTTTTTAGCCTTCTAGTCCTAAAGTGAATTTGGTTGTCGATGTCTTTGAGGAGTTTGCGGCAGTTGCCAATTAGGACCTCATTTAATCGACATGCCTTTATGTTAAGGACGCCATTCCAGCGGGAATGGAAGTCACGATCTGCGAATGGAATACCAGACCTGACATGAAATTGTAGTCCTTTAGGAGCCGAATTGTTAGAACGATATTCG
>NW_022690532.1:0-1112 GCF_011630105.1 Anneissia japonica | reverse complement strand
TAGTACACCGTAGGTTGGTATATCTCTCTACCAGAGGAATCAGTAGCAGTTCTTGTCTTACAGAAGCATTGATAATAAACAGGAATGATGACAACAACCACAACAATGATCACAACTAATACAATTATAATGATGATGACGTAGAGTGATACTGCCTGGTTATTTTCTTCTTTAATATTTTCAATTTTATTTCCATTTGAGTCTTGTGAGTGCTTATCTTTTTTAATTTGTTTCCCATTGTTTTCAAATCCTTTTACGTCACCGTTCACAATATTATCATTTAAAATGTACAGACTTGTCGAATCAACACCGGTACCTACATGGTTTGTGGCTGTGCAGGTGACATGTGTTCCATTTCTAGTGACTGCTAGTTTAAGAAGTCGCAATACTTGCCCTTCAGTCTCATATTCGTATGGCTTTAGCATTGGTTGAAATGTCCATCTAAATGTCGCTACAGGAGGATTAGCAACTGATTGACAAAACAATATAGAATTTGATCCCGCATATATTGCATTAGTGTGTCGTATTTTAACTTCAGGATTATATTGTATATTAAGGTCACTAATTGTACAATTTAAAGTGTCCGACATAACTTTTGTATGCTGTTCACAGACGAACGTTTGTTCATTGTCCTCTTTTCTTGCAGTGAACTGAAGATGTTTATAAGCAATATTGTCACGTATCTCTTTACTTACATGCATTGGTGGTATCGTTAGTGAAGTAGGCCTACGTGACCATCGTAATTCCACTGGAGGTAAAACTACCTCTGAAATACATGTTAGTTTTACATCCGAGCCAGCAATATAACTTTTTCTTGATTTTAAACATTGAGGGTATTCACTGGAAGGCTTTTGTAGAATAGTCACGTGAGCGAACTCGGACTGTTTTTCATAAGGATGCGATATCCTGCAATAATAATCGCCTTCATCTTGCCTTACTGATGATGATATAACTAACCAATACATTATTTTATTAGTATCTGGAATTTCTGCCAAATTTGCGGTTAATCTTGGATCTTTGATAACTATACCGTTTTCGGCACTAATTTGACGATCACTTTTCCACCAAGAAATACTAATACCCTCGGATAAATCACCTTCAAGGAAGCATTT
>NW_022690531.1:0-1357 GCF_011630105.1 Anneissia japonica | reverse complement strand
CATATAAATTGTATAAATTTGCGTCAATGTTTCAATTGAAAATAACTTTAAATATTTTCCCTTTCTACTGGACTTATAAATTGTTGTATAAATTTGCGTCAATGTTTCAATTGAAAATAACTTTAAATATTTGCCTCTCCACTGGACTTATAAATTGTATAAATTTGCGTCAATGTTTCAATTGAAATAACTTTAAATATTTTCCCTTTCAACTGGACTTATAAATTGTTGAATAAATGTTTCAATTGAAAATAACTTTAAATATTTTTCCTTTCCACTGGACATATAAATTGTAATAATTTGCGTCAATGTTTCAATTGAAAATGACTTTAAATATTTTTCAATTCAAAATGACTTTAAATATTTTCCTTTTCCACTGGATTTATAAATTGTATAAATTTGAGTTAATGTTTAAATTGAAAATAACTTTAAATATTTTCCCTCTCCACTGGACTTATAAATTGTTGTATAAATTTGCATCAATGTTCAAATTGAAAATAACTTTAAATATTTTCCCTCTCCACTGGACTTATAAATTGCATAAATTTGCATCAGTGTTTCAATTGAAAATAACTTTAAATATTTTCCCTTTCCACTGGACTTATAAATTGTTGTATAAATTTGAGTCAATGTTTCAATTGAAAATAACTTTAAATATGTTAACTCTCCACTAGACTCATAAATTTTTGTATAAATGTTTCAATTGAAAATGACTTTAATTTTTTTCCCTTTCTACTGGACTTATAAACTGTTGTATAAATTTGCGTCAATGTTTCAATTAAAAGTAACTTTAAAGATTTTCCATTTCCACTGGACTTATAAATTGTTGTATAAATTTGCGTCAATGTTTCAATTAAAAGTAACTTTAAATATTTCCCTTTCCACTGGACTTATAAATTGTTGTATAAATGTTTCAATTGAAAATAACTTTAAATATTTCCCTCTCCTCTGGACTTATAAATTTGCATCAGTGTTTCAATTGAAATAACTTTAAATATTTTCCCTTTCCACTGGACTTATAAATTGTTGTATAAATGTTTCAATTGAAAATAACTTTAAATATTTCCCTCTCCACTGGACTTATAAATTGTATAAATTTGCGTCAATGTTTCAATTGAAAATGACTTTAAATATTTTCCCTCTCCACTGGACTTACAAAATTGTTGTATAAATTTGCGTCAATGTTTCAATTGAAAATGACTTTAAATATTTTCCCTTTCCACTGGACTTATAAATTGTTGTATAAATTTGCGTCAATGTTTCAATTGAAAATAACTTTAAATATTTTCCCTCTCCACTGGACTTATAAATTGTTGTATAAATTTGCGTCAATGTTTCAATTGAAAATAACTTTAAA
>NW_022690530.1:0-1167 GCF_011630105.1 Anneissia japonica | reverse complement strand
CTGCCACCTTGTCGTCGGTGGAGAAGCTATGTCTCTCTGTGACCCTGCGAGCTAAGTCTGCGGGGATTTAAATCCCTGGTAGGTCTAACCATGCCGGACAGGTCAAGGGGTATGAGAGCAGACTAAGAGCAGTCCGTCTGGCCCTCCAGGTTGGGGGTTGGGCTTAAGGTTGACAGCCTCATCCCATAAAAAAACATATTGTTACTGAAACTGCAAAAAAGAAGAATAATACAATCAGGCTAGATAAGAACTGTGGTCGATCAAACGACAGGATAGCCACTTCTGATGAAAGCCCAACGGGGAAGTCAGGATTGTGATGGACAGTTTATTGAGGCCATAAAGAAAACTTCGTATAGGAACATGGAATGTTCTCACCTTGTACGAGGTACTGTATCTAAAACAGCGCATGTCGGTTCCACGTAGATAGTTCTGAAAAGAACTGTTGCTTTTGTTGTGCCTCGATGTTTTGGTTGGATTGCTTCAATAATAATAACTGCATAGCAAAACAGGGAACTATTTGTATGATTTGGAGTGTGAATCTCGCTGATGTTTGATGGAAAATATCGACATGATGGCCACTTCTGATGAAAGCCCAATGGGGAAGTCAGGAGTGTGATGGACAGTTTGTTGAGGCCATAGAGAAAACTTCGTATAGGAACATGGAATGTTCGCACCTTGTACGAGGTATCTACAACAGCGCATGTCGGTTCCACGTAGATAGTTCTGAAAAGAACTGTTGCTTTTGTTGTGCCTCGATGTTTTGGTTGGATTGCTTCAATAATAATAACTGCAGAGCAAAACTGGGAACTATTTGTATGATTTGGAGTGTGAATCTCGCTGGTGTTTGATGGAAAATATCAACAGGATGGCCACTTCTCTGATGTTTGATGGAAAATATCAGTTGACGTACACACTGGTTTCGTTTAAGAAAGACCAGCTATTCAGTGTTCTATACTTATGATTTATTGGCTTAATTGTTAATTGTTTATCCACTTGAATAGGGCCCACCAGTCCAAAAACATCATTTAATATTAAAAACAAACATTAAGATTAAACGTTTCCGTGACCGATCCAAACAAGGAGACACTATTTCACCTTCCAGGTTCAACTATGGAGCTACAGAGATGCAAAGCCATGTTTCAACTTACATTGCTTGCTGTATGGTTG
>NW_022690529.1:0-965 GCF_011630105.1 Anneissia japonica | reverse complement strand
CACAAACATTTTCTCCTTACGCACATCAATATGTGATTGCCGCTGCCGCCACTGTCCACCACTGCCGCCAACACCGTCATCATCATCATCATCAATATTATTATTATTATTGTTATTGTTATTATTATTATTATTAATATTGTTATATACATAGTTCTCCTGCAGGTTGCACCTTTATTTTCAATCAGACGTTTGTTACCGTCCATTAAGCCTGAATGACTTCATAATCTGGTTTAGAACATGCTATCTGGAATAGGAATTTTAAAACCTAATAACTTACCATCAAAATGTACTAAAAACACAAAAGCTCGCATTATATTACTTATCGAACACACATTTATTTTAATCATCAACTAAAATTTACAAAGACAATCTAAGATGCAATATCTTAACTGTAATCATTAATACACATCTAGATGTGTATAAAAATTGTGTCACTGTAGTACTCTTTGCACAGAGATATATTATATACTGTAAAATCAGATGACAAGTATTTGAGGAACTTATTTAATGAAAATGTAGGGGATTGTCTCCCGGTGTATGGCCCAATCACCCCCAGAAGGACCCTACTGGAAATAAGTCTTACTCTAGACTTTCGTGGGCTATCCTTGGTGTTTACATCGAATAAATCCAATCCAACCCAATCCAAAAAAGAAGTCATAGGTTTACCCAAGATGCTCTATTTCTTGAACCCACTAGGCCTCCTACACATGTAGATGTGTTAGGTCAATAAACATATGGAAAAAGAGTGGTGAAAAATGTCATTTATTTTGGCTGCAGACTAAAATATTATAAAATTAAATTTAGACATAAGAAATGCAAATGTACTTTTTCAGGAGGTAAAGACCCAAGGATTAAACTGATTGCAGTGGCCTACTTGTAATTTTACTTCAACTAGGTGAGACTTTTTTATACCTTGTTTCGCAAATTCATCTCTCGCACAAACTGATTATGTCAAATAAAAA
>NW_022690528.1:0-991 GCF_011630105.1 Anneissia japonica | reverse complement strand
CAAGTTTTTTCACTCTTGATGTAAGATCTTTGAAATCTTTGTAGAAGAAAGGTGATGAGCTACTAGATTCAGTTTCCTTCACAATATTTCTTTGCCTTCTCTGTGTTGGTTTTTTTTTTCTGGAGATAAGAATCAGAAGGTTTTTTGGGAAGCTCCTCTGTTGGCAATGCACAAAAAGATAATAGTTTCTTCATGAGCTTTGGTCCTTTATCTGAAAACAAATGATTGGAATCATCGACACATGGTTTTAATTCTAGATGTGCAGGATACCAGCACTATATAAATTATAATTTATTATTATTATCATTTATTATTATTATTATTATTATTATTATTATTATTATTATAGTTATTGTTGTTGTTGTTAATATATTTAAGCAAGTTAATCTGTAAAAGTATGTATATGTTACAGTATTATTGATTTGAGAATGTTCTAGAACATTTTTAAACACAAACATAAAAAAAAAATAACAAAACCTTGAATAATCACGATAATAATAATTAATATAGGCCTAGATAGGCCTATGAGATTTCTCTAAGAGTTGGCAGTAACCAACCAGCAAAAACATATTATAAACAAGTCAAATTTCTCAAAAAATATTTCAATTTTATTTCATTATGAGTATTTATAAGTTCCCTTGCACTCGCAATTCGTATAAGATTAAGATAAGAAGCGCAGGCCTCGCGAACGTGCACGCCGAGTGCGAGATGAATAGCAAACAGGCCTAGGGCCTAGGCCTAGGAATTCGGAAGAACTCCAGTCTAGGCCTAGCAGCAGACCTGTATTTGTTTGATTTTTTGGTAATTTTTACTTACGTATAGTAACATCTTCAGGCTTGAAATGCTTTCACAAATGTGTAAAGTATCGTTTATTAACTGGCGTTTAAAGTTATCATCCTGTACTCTATATTTCGTAATAATATTCGATACGTTTCTTCTCCACTGGTTAGATTTCTCATCAACTCCGCTAGGCACTTTGAACAACCCGATT
>NW_022690527.1:0-604 GCF_011630105.1 Anneissia japonica | reverse complement strand
ACCTACTTCCACCCCATACTCTTAAAATGCTTGCTAAGTCCTTAGTATTACCTCTTTATTGACGAAGTTAAAAATACTGATTGGGATCAGATTAAAAGTAATACTGATGTTAATAAAGCATGGTCAGTTTGGAAAAGTTTATTTGAAACTATTTGTAATGCCCATGCACCCATTAAAACAAAGAGAGTAAACAGCTCACTTCCTGAATGGATTACCCCTGATTACATAAGACTTACAAAAGATAGAGACTACTATTATAATAAAGCTCACAAGACAAATGAAATTAAAGACTGGGAAAAAGCAAAATCACTTAGAAATAAATTAAACAACTTAAATAGAGAACTTAAAAGAAAATTCTGTTCAACTTCAGTAAAAGAAAGTATTAAAAACCCCAAAAAAGCCCTGGAACACTATTCACAGACTAATCCCTAAAAATGTAGTCAGAGTAGGTAAAGTATATAAAAAAGATGGCTATACATTTTGTGATAAAGATACAGCAAATAAATTAAATGAGCACTTTACCTCAATTGGTAATAAACTTACCTCTAAAATTTCAAATAATCCCTCTAGTACTAACTCTGATTTTAAAGTTAAAATGAACAGT
>NW_022690526.1:0-1073 GCF_011630105.1 Anneissia japonica | reverse complement strand
CGATCTGAACGGCCATTACACGATAGGCGCTTTTCGCGGACTCCCAGGCATCAAAGGTTGCATCTATCCTTTCGAGGTGAACTACAACCGATTCGAACCCACCGGACTGGTCTCGTGCGACGGATCCGACGCAGAGACAAACCCGATCGAATCCGACGAGGACGAGGATGAGGAGGAGGAGGTGAATGTGGAAAAAAAGGAAGTGGTGGGGGTGGTGGTGGAAACGCCGAAACCCGATACATCGTTTCGCATCGACAGCGAAAGTACGTTCTCATCTTCGGTGGCCTTCGGTGGTACCATGAATAGTTTAGCTTTTTCGTTTAAACTGGACGAGGGGGAGGAAAATCCGAATTCCGGACACGTTCTCACCGTTTCCGGGTCCACCGACTACCTTTCGATATCTCTCGCGGACGGTCAACTGCACGTCGACGTGAACGCGGGCTCGGGAGAAATGACCTACCACTACGTAAATCTCGTGAACGCCGGTCGATGGATTCGGGTGAGGGTGGAAATCTCGGAAGGCTCGATGCAAATCACCGCGGACGACCAATCGAGCGGATGGAGGGCGCTCGGAGGCAGATACACCGAACTCAACCTGAACGGTAATTTCACGATAGGTACTTCTCGAGGAGAACCGGGTATCGAAGGGTGCATTTCTCCATTCGAGATGAACGACATCCTGTTCGAACCGAGCGGAATGGCCTCATGCGATCGACCGAGCGACGAGGCAGAGACGGGAGATCGAACCGTAAAACCCTCCACCACGACCACAGCGAAACCCGAGTCGAGAGGCGAGCAGAGGAGGGAGATCGAGCCACCAATCCCTCCACCACCACAACCACAGCTAAACCCGAAGAACCGGATACGTTCTTTCGTATCAACAGCAAAAGAACGTTCACATCTGTCGTGGCATTCAGCGGTCGGATGGATAGTTTATCTTTTTCGATTAAATTGGACGCAAGGGGAAGGGGAAACGGGCACGTTTTCACCGCTTTCAGATTTACCGATTTCATATCGATATCGCTCGCGGACGGTCGCTTAAATGTGAACGTGAACACGGGTGCGGGAGACAT
>NW_022690525.1:0-3908 GCF_011630105.1 Anneissia japonica | reverse complement strand
ATGAGGTATCATAGGCATCGAATGCTGCTTCTTCATTTGCTGGAAAGTTGATTGGCAACATTAGTTGGGTCGGGAACACACTTTTTCCTTCAATAAACTCAATACAAGGGCTTATACCGTAACCAAGAATTGGAGGCTCTGTTGATCCAGTAGTAAACTGAAGCATCTTTTCGAGGCTTACATTTTCTCTTCTTCCTGCTAAAGATAGGAAAAGTACAAACATATAAATTTGTGCATGCTGTAACCATTCTGAGACAATGTTAACATTGATAGGGATGAAATAGGCAGAAGAGAGAGAAAAAAGAAAGAATAAGGAACAAAAAAAGTTAAAACATGCACTGCATGAGCATATTGTAACTTAATTTTTTCAAAAGTCATTGTCTGACCAATAATCCCCACTCCCCGCCTCCCCATCTGTCTAAAGATCCACCTACTGCTCTTTTGATGAGACACAAATCACAAATTGTTAATTCTTTTTTTTAATGAAAATTATAATGCCCATCATGCTGTCTGGCATGGACTAATCAAAGGACAGGGCACTCTGATGTCACCATTTACAGGTTATGGTTATAGGGGATACAGGTAGCAGAATTATGATTTAGATGCCGAAGCATCTCATTACTGCTACATAATTAAAAAGTATAGAATATTTTAATTCTTACCTGCCACTTCGCGGACATACTTAACAAATTTCGAATACACTCCTTCTTCCACTGTTCGTCTGTTGGATCCACTTTCAGAAAATTTTGGCTTGAGAGTATGAAAGTACTTTTGTTGTTAGAAGTTTTTTTGCCGAGGGCCTCAGTAAGTACTTTAAAGTAGGTTTTGATCGAAGTAACTGAAATTATGAAAGAAAGTTCACTAATATAGTAAGAAACAAGTGGTGAAGTCGAAACCCACAATTCAGGCTGCTTTCCATTGCATTTATACGTCATCATCTTCCACCTAACGTATTTCAGTTTCCGTTTAGAATATGTCGCAAAATATAGATTGTTCAAATTTAAATTTACAAAAACATACCATTTAAAACTTTGAGTGCCTTATTTAAAATGTAATAAAAAATAACACCTGTGTAGTACAAACTTTAACAGTCAAGTTAACAGTCAAGTTTTCGACATTCGTTGTCACACATTTGTTTTCACAAATTTTCATAACATGTGTGAAAGACGAACAGGCATTTGTAAACCCATTTGAATGTGAAGGGCCTAGATGCTTTATGAATAAACACTGACACATTATTATTATTATTATTATTTATCAACGCCCTTTCCTGCCTTCACTTAAATATGGGTCTTTCCACAAAAATTAGAGAAAAAGTGTGACATGAAGTTTGTCTTTTATGATACAATAAAAAAAAAACAAAAATATAATATTTACCTCTACTAAACCTAATGTATCAAAGCCTCTCCTGAACTGGACCCTTGCTGGTGTTGCATTTGTTCCCATTATGACATTTTCACTTTCCTCTTCGGAAAGGAAACATGGCAGAGGTCCATTTTGTAACAGCGACAGTCCTATAAAAATAGATCAAATACTGGCAATCATTTATTATCGCACATGTCACTGTTACCCATCAGGAGACATTACACAAATAGAACAGGATAGAATTTAATGGAATAACCAGCTTTGGATCAAACTTTGTGGGAGAGTTGGTATGAGTATATATATTTATAACTGGTTGTTTGATTAAATGATTGTAATGTGGTAAATGTATGTAGTAAGTGCTGGCTCGTATGTTTTCAGCTCTATTTATGATTTTAAAAGATGCATACCTTTAAGAGGAGGTGCACTAAAAATATTCTCATACTTATTATCATATAATTAAAAATGGAAATCAAAAATGTTATCTTCAAGGCTTGCCCACTTCAAGTACATTATACTTTTGGGCTGTTGCCGCTTTCTTTCTTTTACCTATTGTTGTTATTCTCTTGTTAAATTTATAATTACATGTTAATGTTTACACATGTTATTATAAGAAACCAACAAATAAATGTTAATTGAATTTTAATTTGAATGTTTTTAGTGCACTTCCACATTAACATGTTTTGTCTTTAATAATAATTACCACACAACAGACCAGCTCCATAATAAAACTTTTTTCGAAGGTTGGCTGAATTCTCTATAATTTTGTAGCGTTGTTCGTCTACTTCTTTCAGAATATTCCTTTCGTCTTTCAAAATTTCCTGCAGCATTAAGACAAGAAACTCTTTTCTGGGGCCTCCTACATCTGCAGCTTCTTCTCCATAAAAAGTGACCTCCATGGGATATCTGAAGTCCTCACTGTCGACAAGTTCACTCATACCCGTTTCCAGAATATCGTTTCGTGAAACGAATATCGGCAACGTTTTCCCTTCAATTGTACTGTCTAAACTGTCTTGGTCTAGGGGTCGACCCTTTAAGAACAGCTGCTGGTATACCTGTAACACTTCCACTGGGTCCTCCTTATTTTTCCTAAAAACAGAAATGCCATACGGGTAATAATAATACATTACTACACTCGGATAAGTAATATATATGTATACATAGACATAGTGAAATATGTCTAGGTACTGTAGGCTATGCATTTCTACCGAGCGTAAAACAAATGCTAAATCGTCCTGTCGCTCATGAAGTAACATTTTTAACTTACGTTTCATTCAAGCATCTTTCTACTGCGGATTTCACAGTGGAGACTGAATTAGAGTCAAGATCATCTGCTCCTCTAAAAAAATGAAATATATAATCTTTAAAATTGTTATATTTTCTTTGTTTCTTTACGGATGCAGAACTGATGATGGAACAGATTCTGCTGATGTGTCCTCTATACCAAGATTCAAAATTATGGTATTGGTTCCTTACAGTTATATTTACTAGCTGATCCTTCTAAAATTTCCAATCTACTTCCGATCGAGATTGCCAAAACAACTTCTTTCAGTAGAGCGTCCCATATACGAAAATTTGGTAAAACAAAATTTTCACAAATTTATGCTTGATTTTCCCTTTTAACTAGATTTCCTGTCAAATGTACTATACACTGTATTTATTTTAAAGCTTATAAAAGTAAATTATATCTTTTATATACACATGTGGGTAGACTTACTGTACCAGTGATTAATTTAAACTTTCCAAGCTGAATACCCTCAATTAAGTTCCATTCAGCTTTGATTTGTACAATGTCAAAAAGGATGTAGCCACACAAATTTCAGGGTGGCAAAACCTTTGAAAGTTGCCGAAAATGTTTAAAACTATGATCTTTAATCAGTTTTAACTCTTAGGGTGGGTGCTGTGCTAAATTTAGGGTGGATGGAAGGCCATGAAATGAGGTGGGTGGAAAGTTCTGAGAGTGGGTGCTGCCGCCCACCTCCGCCCAGCATAATTACATCCCTGTGTCAACAATGTGTTTTAATAGAAATAAAACTTACCCAGTACTTGATGGGGAGTCCAGCAATACCTCTGGAATGTCAGAGTCATCATCTATTTCAATCTAGAAAAGTAATGTTTGATCAAGTTGAACATTTAAATATAACACAAAGTATGGTTAAAGGAGCGTGCACACCAAACACGAATTCGTATACGTGCATCTATTCTTTATCACCCTGCATTATTTTTTATTGTACATTTTATTTTGTGGCTCAAGGGATCCAATTCGGTTTTAAACATAGAATACCTTCTATCATATACCTTAACAACATTTGATATACAGTATGATAAATATTAACTATTGAGAGTAATTACTCAAAAGACATATTCGGCTATGAATTTTATTTAAATTTGTGAACAGCCATTTGTTAATGAATTATGATTCTGCGGACAATTTTGATTTTTGTTTACCTGTTCTTTAACATTCATACCTTCAAAAAGTTTGTCTGACCTGAAATTCCATACTGCTTTGCAGGCGGAATTTGTGATGTAGACGAATTGAATCCCTA
>NW_022690524.1:0-897 GCF_011630105.1 Anneissia japonica | reverse complement strand
GTATTGCTATTCGTTTTAATAATAGACTCAATCAAATACTTTTCTACAGAAAACGTCAATATACTCTAAACGTTGGTCATAATGGTCATACAATTTCGTTATTTGAAATCGAAAAACATCCATATCAAATGTACTCCAAATTGTTACAACTACTACTCATAAATGAGAGACAAAGTAAAAACTATACCAATAATCTTTCTACAAAACTATAGTACGTACAACCAAAATAAAAAGCAACAAGAGAATTAGACTGCTTCACCATACGGCAGTTATCACATGTTCAAGTAATACGAGTTGCCATCATGTAGTAAAAATGTTTAAAAACCCTCTGCATTAACAAAATAAAGAGAAAAAATAAGTAAAATATCAATCTTGTAAATGTAGTTTTTTAAATAACTGTATAAGAAATTCCGAGACATCTGAACGATAAATCAAATCGAAAACGTTGTTTTTAAATAAACCATTTATGTACGAATAAAAAAAAAGAAAGAAAAAAAAAAACATAAAAATTAATCAAAAATAGTTTAGCCGGAAAAAAAGGAAGCAGATAGATAAATAACATCAAAAATGGTTTGAAAAATTAGTAGTTTTTGATTTACTAATACCAAATCCTCACGTACTACGAGAAATAAAAAAAAATAAGGAAGAAAGCTAAGACAAAATTTACCACCAAAAAACAGTTCTTAGAAAAACAAATTTTAGACTCGTTCAATATGACGGCACTATATTGGCCTGATAAACGAAAGTAAAACAATAAATGAATAAAATGAAATAACGAAAGTACTACAACAAAGTACTAGATCTGTTGTAACTTTTATTAGGCACCCAATATCAGCGTTAAATAAACCATGTTTAAAAAATATATACTGTTATTCGTCTAAATATCCTGCATAATGA
>NW_022690523.1:0-1239 GCF_011630105.1 Anneissia japonica | reverse complement strand
AAGAATAGCATTTTAAATCTTGTAATCAATTTTGATATAGCCGGAGTTAGTCTCCACCTAGGCAACCCTTGGTACGGTAAACGGTACATTTTCTCCATAAAAAGGCTTGGAATGACATGTTCGGAGCACGAACTCCTGTTGACCAAACCCAGTATCGTTACGATCTTTAATCGTGCGGGAAATCCACTCATGATGAACTGTTTTTGTAAAGCATACTTTCTCTGTATTATCATTAAAATGTGGTTTTGATTAATATTTGTAAAATAAATAAAATTCAGTGCTATTTTTGTACTTGTGCGATATTTTCAATGTTTTTTGGATGATGTTTTTGTAATGAATTAAATTGTTTATAATAATTTTGTAAACTGAACATAATATAGTTGAATCAAATATTTTATATTTAAATTCATAGTCTGTGTGCATCTTATTTTATGATTGTGTTCTATTTAGGAACAAATTTATGCTTTTACATTAATTCATATAGATTATATTGTTTAAAGTTTCTGTAATAACAACAACAAAAACAATAATAATAATAATAATAGTAATAATAATAATAATTATTATTATAATAATTGTTCACTTATAATAGTTGTTCACCTTCCTTGCTATTTTATGCTGTTTTTTTATTTCTTGTGTTAAGCCTTATTTAGGCATTATGCAAATAATAATACAGTAGTAGTAGTAATAATATTAATAATAATAATATTAATGATAACAATAATAATAATAATAATAATAGTAATACTTATTATAGTGAACATGTATAGCTTCACATGGCCTATTCGTAGCAAGAAATCAATATTAGATTCATTGATATGTCTTTCAAGCACCGCTAATGTTACATCTTTAGTGCCACACATGGTTACATAGTCAGTGCTGGTAGTAACAACACTTTACGATATTAGATAAATGAGTAATTTAGCCGCAAAGTGACAACAGAATACCACCATACTTATAAAGTCTTCTTACTGTACATACATACATCTATAGGTTGCCAGATGCTATTTCCATGCATCTGGGTTTGTTATTTTTGTTATTTTTAGAAAAAATCTTCAAGGGTTAGTGCGTAACGGAATAGTCCATCTTCGTTCGGATGAGAGGTAGAGCTGTCGGTTCATTATTATTTTAGTATTCTTTTATAGTCATTTGTATCATAACATTAACATGGAAATAGCAAATGTAGTTTTAAACTGTAAACAATATATTAAATACAGTAAATCTAATATAATACAGTTA
>NW_022690522.1:0-642 GCF_011630105.1 Anneissia japonica | reverse complement strand
ATAATGAGCTGGGGCCCTATGTAATTTCATGTCATTTTACCAACATTTATTGGACTATAAAAAATAGGTTTTTCTTGTAACATTCTGGATGTTGTTCACAGATGGAGGTTTGTGGTGCATGGGTCGGTAGATGGGTACAGCCGAGCGATTATCTATCTGAGATGCAACACCAACAATAAATCGGCAACTGTCTTGACATGCTTTATGGAAGCAGTACAAATATGGGGTTTACCATCACATGTTAGAGGCGACATGGGTGTAGAAAATGTAGATGTTTGCAGGTTCATGCTCAACCATCCCAACAGAGGGCCAGGTAGGGGAAGTTATATAACAGGGAGGAGCGTGCATAATACCAGAATAGAACGATTTTGTCTTTTATGATACAATAAAAAAAAACAAAAATATAATATTTACCTCTACTAAACCTGTCTCTTATACACATCTAGATTATTTTTTTGATGCACTACATATACCGTCCCATAATAGACAATATGCTTCAACAATTTGTAAATATGTGGAACAACCACAAGCTAAGAACAGCACAACACAAGACACCCAATCAGCTGTTCATACTAGAAATGCAGAATATTGCTCGTGAGAATGGTATTATATCATCTGAGTACTTCGAAAGGCTAACTGAGG
>NW_022690521.1:0-1043 GCF_011630105.1 Anneissia japonica | reverse complement strand
AGTTTAATTATAATGCATAAAGTAAAACTGAATCGTTAAACATAAATCAACATTCATAGTAATAGCTATACAATAAAATTTAGTAGAATGCAATAATCAATAGTATATTTTAAGATTATTTCACAATTCTGAATCATAACTAGCTTAATAACACTGTACAGTACTAACAGATTGTCATTTAATCACTCTACTTCTTAGCTTGTTTACTATCATTTGCTATCACCATATCTTAGAGACGTTGCAAAGGCAATCATAAATTCATTAGTTAGGGAAACCACACTTCTGGATAAATGTACCTAAAAAAAACACCTTGTCTGTAATTCCTTGTAATTAAAATTAAGATTTATCACATTTTAATCATAATTTTAACAAGTTTCAATAAGTTAGTAAATTAGCTGGGCAATTGGACTTTCAATGCTAGTGACTCATGGAATACAGATACTTGTAGTTAGCTTAACATTAGGTTACATATTACAAAAAACTGCAATACACTATGTTGTACTGACTCACCCATAAAAACAATATCATAATTGTTGATTGAGAGTTACTAACAAATTTTAAATACAAATCTTCATACCTAGAGTCATCAACAATTTCGGACCAGCTAATTCTTTCTGACGAAGGTAGTTGTCATTCCCCTTTCTGAAAATACTTTTTAACTTGATTAGCTACCTTGTTCCAGTAGACATCACCAGGATTGTTTCCACTGTCATAGACTGAAATGCTTCTGTGTCCAAGTGACTGCTTTGCTCTATAGAAATCAATATTTAAAATATTTTTAATCCACAGCACAGTAACTACTGTACAAATAATAATTATAGAATTGCATTGCTTTAACCCCAATGCTATGTGACCACATAACATCCCAAACACCATGCTAGTGGACTCTTATCCTTTGATCACGCAAAGATATAATGGCCACTCATATTACATTTTTGAAAGGCGACTAGGCGCATGGTAACAACCAACTGATGCAGAACACCGGTCACACATTACTCTCCATAACACAGCATCCCCTAGTTCCGTCACCTCTGGATGCACAT
>NW_022690520.1:0-810 GCF_011630105.1 Anneissia japonica | reverse complement strand
CTTCTCTCTTAACAACGGTCCCTGAACAGACACTCCCTTAGCCCTCTGCTGCTCCATCCACGTGAACATGGCCGCGTCTACTTTATCGAAGATTCGTTTTTTCACATACAAAGATCTTCTGCTTTAGTAGGGTTTTCGTTTGTTGAAATGTGTCTTTGCATTTTCTCTCTGTTTTTGCATATGGTCGCTACCGTAGACTTCGAAAGTCCAAAACGTTTTCCAATCGCTGAATTGGACTCGTGGTTCTCATAGGCTTTTATTACGCTCAGTTTCGTATCAATGGTAATACACTGTCTTGGTCTTTTCGAGGCAGAAGCCATTGTTAAAATGTACATTACGTTTCATTTAATTATGTTTCAATCAATTAATTAAACAATCAGGTCTTTGCTCCTCCCATGCTCTCTCCCTACCAATGAAAAGGTGTCATTTAAAATAATACGTACAAATGATTCATTTAAATTGCATATATTTTCTGTCATTTCTTATCTAAACACTATTCTTTGTTTACAAAGTTCATAAGCGTAAGCCAATTCATTCCCAGACGCGCGTCCTGTAAATTTTGTCAACCACAGCTATGCGCTCCTTTGATGTTAACCGACTGTTGCTATTAACGATGACAGCGGTCTAATGTCGTCTCTGTAAGACGGTCTAAATTTAGATCTGAAGGTCGCTGGTAAGAGACCGGTGACTGGTGCTACTTTAATAGTTTATCTTATTGGCAATGACTTTACCACGTCTTATTATTGCCGTTAGTGTTTTTATAAACGATGCCTTAATTGATAAATTAAAGACTCGTAAAACACAATTGAT
>NW_022690519.1:0-833 GCF_011630105.1 Anneissia japonica | reverse complement strand
TGAAAAAAAATGGACCATAAGAGATAATGATAAGCAGCAAGTGTCATCGGCCCAGGGTCACAGGGTGTTGTCAAAATTAATAAACAATTGTAATTCTCTCGCTAGAAGCTAAGGCCACAGTTATAGAGTGCTTACACCGGTCATAGAGATATTAAATATTACTATTGCTTATCCTAACCCAGCGTCGCTTGTTTGATACCCACTATACGTCGCTGTGACCACTGATTCTTATCAGCGCGGTCGGAATGATCGTCAAAGGACTGAATTCATGTTGTTACTTCCAGTATGCGCCGGTGAATAGCAATCGCTTCTTTAAATAACAAGTGGGAATTCACGGTATACTAAGTGTGTTGTTATCATGATGATGATCATCATCATAAATGCTTTGTTGTTTTAAAGGGAGTTCTTTGTTGAGTCTCTATTGGGACTTTATATTTAATAGGTCAATTTTTTACACCTGGTCACAATGTTTTACTAAAAACGAGATGATATCAATGTAGGGTGTATTTTGTATATGGTTAGTTAAGACAAGGCAAAGGTCAAACGTTGTGCAACTTATGAAAGCTCTAACACCATAGTTAATCATCTTAATGATCACCACCACCATCACCGCCGTTATTATTATCATCATAATTAATAGTTATTATTATTAACATGTTTATTGGTTAGTTGAGACAAAAGAAAGACAAAGGTCTTCAACGTATAATAAATAAATATTTATTTAATAATAATAATAATAATAAAACTGTATTTATATAGCTCCTTAGCATGATCATCATCACCGTCATTATCATCACCAGTAATAGTTATTATCATTAACATTTTGTTGGTTA
>NW_022690518.1:0-761 GCF_011630105.1 Anneissia japonica | reverse complement strand
TGGTTGGACGTCCACGCGTGCCATCCAAGAAGGGTACGAAGGGGATACCGCCTGTCGTTGGCGGAGAGTACGATCGGTTCCGCGACGGCCGACGAGCTCCGTGAGCACAACGCCAAAGAGTTGAACGAGTTGATGCGTCGGAAACGCATCCTCGAAGAGAAGCTCCGTTCCGGATTAGAAGCCATCGACAGGTTGGCGTCCGACGTGTGCTGCACTTTGACCACCGAAGTTACGGATCGAAGGAAACGTTTTCACGAGGAGAAGGCCGATGCCGCGAAGAGAGATTTGCATCTTCGCATCGAGCAACTTAACGCGATCGTCGATTCGGACGAGCAGGCGAACCGGACAAGGTGCGGTCCGCCGTCCGACGTTCTGGGACGCCTCCCCGTCTTGCGGCCTTTACCGGACGTTCTGCCGAACGCGGTTTCATTGGAATTGTCAATTTACTACGAAACGCACCTGAACCTGGAGGACGTGAGGATCCTGCCGAACTTCGTTCACGAACAGGCGAAAAGACAAAAACGGGCCCCGCAAGGTATTGCGGGTCAGTAACTAACATGCCGCCGACCGAAAGAACCGACTCTCGAGAGGCGAGACGCCTGCAACTGAAATGGATGCAGGACAGAAGGAGGGAACTCTTCGCCGAATTCGTAAACCATTTCGGCGACACCGATCTTCTTCGTAGGACGTTCCCGTAGAAGATGGAACCGTGTCGACGACCACTTCGAAGTCGTCGATGCTTCGAGAAATGGAAAGGTACT
>NW_022690517.1:1001-1195 GCF_011630105.1 Anneissia japonica | reverse complement strand
CACTAAGTGCTTAACTCGGCGAGATAAGCACTTTTGTGCAAAAAGTGACAATGTTAAAAAGTTGATTCAAAAAAATAATTTTTTTTTAGGTTAGGGTTAGGGTTAGGATTAGTGTTAGGTTTAGAGTTAGGGTTAGGGTTAGGGTTAGAGTTAGAGTTAGGGTTAGGGTAAGGGTTAGGGTTAGGATTAGTGTT
>NW_022690517.1:634-982 GCF_011630105.1 Anneissia japonica | reverse complement strand
CAAAGTGAGATAGGCTGAAACAAACACTATTCCATTGAAAGTTTGAAGTTTTTCGGAAAAGTACTCGAAATATGGCGGAAAGTCAAAAATCTGCACTAAGTGCTCAACTCGGCGAGATAGGCACTTTTGTAGAAAAAGTGACAATGTTAAAAAGTTGAATCAAAAATGTAATTTTTTTTTTGTTATGTTAGGGTTAGGGTAAGGGTTAGGGTTAAAGTTAGGGTTAGAGTTAGGGTTAGGGTTAGGGTTAGAGTTAGAGTTAGGGTTAGGGTTAGGTAAAGTGAGATAGGCTGAAACAAAGACTATTCCATTGAAAGTTTGAAGTTTTTCGGAAAAGTACTCGAAATA
>NW_022690517.1:0-534 GCF_011630105.1 Anneissia japonica | reverse complement strand
GTTGAGTCAAAAATGTAATTTTTTTTGTTAGGTTAGGGTTAGGGTTAGTGTTAGGGTTAGAGTTAGGGTTAGGGTTAGGGTTAGGGTTAGGGTTAGAGTTAGAGTTAGAGTTAGGGTTAGGGTTAGTGTTAGGGTTAGGATTAGGAAAAGTGAGATAGGCTGAAACAAACACTATTCCATTGAAAGTTTGAAGTTTTTTGGAAAAGTACTCGAAATATGGCGGAAAGTCAAAAATTTGCACTAAGTGGTTAACTCGGCAAGATAAGCACTTTTGTGCAAAAAGTGACAATATTAAAAAGTTGAGTCAAAAATGTAATTTTTTTTTTAGGTTAGGGTTAGGGTTAGGGTTAGTTTTAGGGTTAGAGTTAGAGTTAGGGTTAGGGTTAGAGTTAGAGTTAGGGTTATGGTTAGGGTTAGGGTTAGGCAAAGTGAGATAGGCTGAAACAAACACTATTCCATTGAAAGTTTTAAGTTTTTCGGAAAAGTACTCGAAATATTGCGGAAAGTCAAAAATTTGCACTAAGTGCTTAACTC
>NW_022690516.1:0-861 GCF_011630105.1 Anneissia japonica | reverse complement strand
AAGAGAAGGGATCATTCGGTCGCGCCGTATTGTTCTGCATTTCGATCGCGATAAACTGCCTCTAATTAATGCCGATATACGCACTAGTGCTTTATGTTTGGAAAGTAATTTTTAAAGGGTTGTGTATTTTTAAAGTTTGTTTGGTGCGTGTGTTTCGGACTGGGTATTAATTAATTAATTTTGTATTTTTGTTTTTATGATGCTTGACTATCATAGGCCCAATATTCTTTGTATTTTTTTTTTTTAGTATGATTCAGTGTTTGAAGTTTTTTACAATTGTTATTAATTACAAGTAATTTGAATATAATTTACAGTGTTCTTTTTCTTCTTACAGATTCAGAAGTAAAAAGTCAAGTACATATTTGTATTTATCAATTTCTGAATTATTCGTAATAAAGGCCGAGGAATGTTGTTAAGATTATGATTTAATTTGTTTAATCAAATATACTTTTATGTCAGAATATTAAAATATATTATTTTTACATTCCATTTAAACTATAGTATTTTACAATTCATGTTTTTTTTATTTTTTATAAATATGATCATCAGATTGATGACTCGAAGTTAATGGTGACATGAAGTAGGTGAACGCACTTAACACCTTCACAGCGTCTGACCTACTTCTGTCTTTGCAGTGTAACGCGGACATTCCTGAAGGCGGCGTACAAAGAATATGCCTTCTCACCCTCATGAGCACCTTGGGAACCTTGGTTGTGGGAAAGTTTCTTTCCGATTTTATGGTTAGTTACTAGGCAACTAGTACAGGAGGCCTCGAAGTACTGTAGTGAATTTTTCTTAGAAGCTTTATAAGGAAGCCCGCCCGAAGACCACTGTTTAATGGCTATTAGCATGTATTTAAAA
>NW_022690515.1:0-789 GCF_011630105.1 Anneissia japonica | reverse complement strand
TATTCCAAAATTTACGCGCCGTACGCTCATTTCCACGCCCACAGCACGTACTGAAGCTGGAACTTTCGTTTCGGTTACATGTGTTGGGATTGTGACACTGTATTAATACTACCGTGCGAAAGGACGTTAAGACGTATGTGTACACATTCTTAAGTCTTTAAAATGCTCAAAATTACTCTTTTCCTTTAAAATTCCTTTTAAAATGCTCAAAATTACTCTTAAATAGAGCATGTTTTAGCATATAATATTTTTCAATAAGAACCGTGCGTGCTTCGTGAGGGTCAAAGTACGGCGGATCACCTAACTCGTCCTCAGTGACGAGTTCAAATCTAGTTTTTTTCTTGTTTTTAAATTCAGATGGCAATATGATGACGTCACAATGTCCGATCAGCTATTATGATATATAAAATCACATCTACAGCTCATGTGCTTTCAGAATATGTAATAAAAGTTAGGGGTCACCTTTCATCCTAAGGAGCTATAACTGATTTAAAAAAAGACATGATATAAAGCATATATTAATTTTGACGCACGCGAACGCTCGCGTCATTACCCGCGCACAAAAATATAATGTACATAACATTTAACCATGACCTGAAGTTTATACCCACTAAATATGATTCAGAAATCACGACAGATTAAGGTGATTATGGGGTCATCAAAGGCTGGACGAAAGAAAGATAAGGGGGTAAGCAAAACCCCATATTTTGACCATGATGACGAGATCAAAATGTATAAAAATGCCACATATATGAAAGACAATTGCCGCAGCTACAACATACTCAAAGT
>NW_022690514.1:0-696 GCF_011630105.1 Anneissia japonica | reverse complement strand
TTAAGAACATTATAAATCATGCAAACTGCATTGCTTAAATATTTTAAATACTGTAATGAACAAAAATTTAAACTTTTCTTAAGTACATTGTCATGACATCATTTTTTTTAGTTTGATTTTTGATATTTTAAGTTCCTTCATTTTTCTTTGTGTCTGCTTGCAAAAACGATCTTGTGAAAAAATCCATTATGGTGATACAAATTTTTTTTCCCCCATTTTATATATAGTTAAAATTTTATTTCTTGCACAGAGGATATGGATACTTATTGAATTTGCATGATTACTGTGTACAATTGTTATTGCTGCGAAGCAGCCAATTCATATTCTTGACAGCAATTTGACCTCTGAAAGGTCATTGTTTGTCAAAAAACCTGCGCCTAAAGACAACTGAAAAGCGGAGTTTCCTTCTTTCGTTCTGCCGGGTAAAATCAATTACTTTAGGCGACGTTTGTAGACTAACCTACTCGTACCAACGTCCGCATGTCGCGACGCTGGAGTACTATTCAGCGTTTTTATTATATTTCTAGGTTTCCTATTTCTACGTTTTATTCGGCTCATGTATCAGCCACAATATTTTGAGGCCAATATTTACGAACCCAGTTAAAGTTATTTACTAGCCTATTTCAACGTGCTAATTATTACATTTAGGCGACGCTTCTTGTAGACTGGCATAGTGTTTTCGGAAATAAATACCAT
>NW_022690513.1:0-683 GCF_011630105.1 Anneissia japonica | reverse complement strand
AAGAGCTTGACCGTACCACTTAACTTAGAGGTGAATGATAGGTACATAATCATTTTTTGTAAAATTATAATAACACATTTTTTGGTCTGTCACGATATCTGATACATATTTAATGGTAACATCAATAAAAACACTTTAAATACAAATTGGAAGTCAAGGTGACCATCTTAGCCAAGACGCTTGACCGCCTTTACCTACATGTATAATGGTCGAGTCCATCAAGACGGCTAAATCACGCTGCTGGTTTCGAAAAAAAAATGGACATTTTAAACTGCTCGTAACAAAAAAACTAAACTCTTAATACTAACTATGTTTACATATTACAAATCAAAAAAGACTTCTCTTTTCTTTCATACAAATATGGTGAATTTTAAGCTAGTATTAGCCGAGAAACTGTGTCAGATCATGTCAATGTCTCTAAAGAAATGGGCGTTCCGACGAGACCTCTCATCCAATCATATTGATTTTTAGCTTAACAGACAGCTTAATTAGTCTATTTTTACGTACCGAAACAGCCGTTAAAACCGGCCGACTCGTTCAGAAGTGAGAGTAATTCTTGTAAGCACGATCGCAAAATTCTGTAAACAGATAGGAGTTAATACACTGGACGATCGCCAACTGACTTCGCTTAAAAAAAGATTCCGACGACACCTCATTGATTTTAAAATTAAAAATAACATGAC
>NW_022690512.1:0-670 GCF_011630105.1 Anneissia japonica | reverse complement strand
TCTTTATTAGTTGAAAATATATTATATGCAAAATAAGAAATTGTAAGTCAAAATTTTAAGTTAGTAAGAAATATTATATAAAATTATTTTTATAAATTATTATATTTATTAAAATTTCATTTGAAATAACTAATTATTAATCCTTAATTACACTGCAATTTTATATTATATATAATGCATAAAAAAATTCTTGTGTTGGCCACGTTTTGGGAAAATCCCCCAAAAATGGGTAGGTCTGTAGGAAAAGTTTTTTTTTTAACCAATAATGTGTTTATGCCTAAAAATAGAAAATATACAAAAATACAACAAAGACCATTTTAAAATCTATATTGAAGACCAAAACGATCGCATAACATTGTCGCATCGCCTACCGTCGCAAGATAGGCCCATTCTAGCCTTTTTAGCTCATTAAAACAATATTTTTCGTTGTAGTAAAAAAAAAAACAGAAAAGAAAAAGCAAAGAAAAAAAACACCAAACAAACAAACTAAAATGCCGACCCTCAATTTCGAACATTTTGGGTCGATGGGGCGTGGCCAACACATTAATTTTTTTGTTTGGCCTAATCATTACATTATTATTATTATTATTATTATTATTATTATTATTATTATTATTATTATTATTATTATTATTATTATTATTATTATCATTATTAAAATGATTATAGT
>NW_022690511.1:0-533 GCF_011630105.1 Anneissia japonica | reverse complement strand
GGAATTTCTTTGTTGCAAACACAATGCTTAACAGCTCTTTTTCTATTTGTGCATAGCGCTGTTCTGTTTCTGTCATTATTCGTGAGGCAAATGCTATTGGTTTACCATTTTGGAGGCATGCACAGCCTAAACCATACTGGGATCCATCGCATGTAAGGGTTAAGTGTTTGGTCACATCGTAATATGCAAGGACTGGTGGGCTTGTTATCATACTTTTAAGCTTCTCAAAAGATTCCTGCTGATGTGGTTGCCAACACCATTGCGTGTCTTTGTGTAACAACTGCATTTAGGGTGCTGCTACTTCACTAAAGTTCTCTATGAATTTCTAAAGATAGTTTGGCATACCAAGAAAACGGCTTAAAGCTTGTGTATCCTTTGGAGCTGGCATCTCGCATATAGCCTTTATCTTTTCAGGATCAGGTTTTATACCATTGTCGGTTAGAAGGTGTCCAACATAGGAAACCTGAATCTGTCGAAACTTGCATTTGTTCAAGCGGAGTCCAACCTTTTGATTCTCTGTAGCACCTCCTTTA
>NW_022690510.1:0-572 GCF_011630105.1 Anneissia japonica | reverse complement strand
ACGACTGTCGGCGATAGGGTGAGCGATTCTTGGAAACCGAGCTCTCGAAAACTCTGGATCAACGCTGGAGCGGTCCCTATTCTCAAAATTGTCTATTCCCTCAGCCCAAACCATGGTGGAGGCAGAGAGGTGGACCCTCACGCACCCCCTACCGCCAAATCCTTCATCCGTCCCAGGGGTATCTAAGAGAGGAGGAGCATACGAGGGAGCATAACTGCCGTCGGGAGGAAGTCAATAATTTTGTCGAGAAACACTGCTTTGAAAAAGCATTTTTACCTTCCGAGAGTGCCATTTCCGAGGGGCCTATTCTTAAAATTTGTTCGAAGGGCCACTAAATTATATATAAATCATCAAAGAAAGGTAAATACAGTGTTCGAATAAAGGACATAATAATACATCGGGTTCGAGTCCCACCAGAGGCATTTTATTACATAAATTTCTTTATTCATTCATTTGCAGGACTACATTCGTTGAATACATTCTGGAGTTTGCTTCTAAAACAGATATGAAAAATAAGAAAATCGAACAAAACTCACTCTAGTTGTATAGTTAATAATGTTACAATAACAACA
>NW_022690509.1:0-2194 GCF_011630105.1 Anneissia japonica | reverse complement strand
TAGAATTCTGAGAATATTCATCGTAATTGTTATTTTTTTAAAGAAACATCGTACCGACGACATCTAATTTTCTACACTAATTTAAGTGTATGGAGACTCACAGGGTCTTTGTCTAATTATGAAATTTATATCACCATAAGCTATAAAAATGTGTAAAATATAAGCATGAATCTGTACTTACATCGCTCCCACAACGCTCCCCCACCCAGAAAAATCACGGTCAAGTAGTTAAAAATACCTTACGAATATTAGCGCCCCTCAACTGATCATCGAGTCCCCCCACCCACTTCACCTTCGCAGTATAAGAGACAGCCTCATCAGTCACCCCCTCCCCATCAGTCATCCCCCTCCCCATTTCAAGGCATCTAGATACGCCACTGACTTACATGGCCAGATGAATGAAAATACTCAATCGATGTGCCACCAAATCGTAACCAGCCTTTACCATGACCTCACGATGTCACCGGGGACGCAACTGCCAAAAAACTATTTTTTTGGCATGCTACCAATAAACTATCAACAAACTTACCAAGATTCTGGGTTGAATTACAAGGTACTACATGGCTCAACTATTTTTTACTTAGGTTAATTGGTAAAAGTCGCACACAAATCATACGACGTCACTTACACCGCCGGGGACGGCAATTCGATTTTGAGATTAATTTTCTGGGAATAAAGTTACACTAAATAACTTCTAATGAAGAAATTCAACTATTGTCTTCAGTTCTCTTTGTTGGTCATTCAACTGTCATTTTATTTATTTTTTCGGTGATATTACCATTCTCAATAATCTATAAAACACCCACATAACAACGTCACGTTAGATCGATCAGTGGGGACGCCGTGGGGACGCCGGTAGGGCCAATTTTAGTCGGAAGGTATAAAGATGATAAACAGTATCTTTGGACTCACTTCTTGCTTATGATAACCACATGCTTACCTAAGATTATAAAAAAAATCACCTAAAATCACCTTATTGTGCGAATTAGCGCCCCTCAACTGATCATCATCGAGCCCCTCCCACTTCACCTTCGTTCCCCCCCCCAACATCAGCCTCCCATTTCAAGACATCTAGATACTTCACTGATTTACATGGCCAGATGAATGAAAATACTCAATCGATGTGCCACCAAATCGTAACCAGCCTTCACCATGCCCTCACGATGTCACCAGGGACGCAACTGCCAAAAAACTATTTTTGGCAGCGAAGGGACCCTACCAATAAACAACCAACAAACTACCGGGCTTCTGGGTTGATTTGCAAGGCACTACATGGCTCAACTATTTTTTACTTAGGGGTTAATTGGTAAAAATTGCACTCAAATAATACGACGTCACTGACAACGCCGGGGACGGCAACTCGATTTTGAGATTAATTTTCCGAATAAAGTTATGCTAAATAACTTCTAATGACGAATTATTGTCTTCAGTTGTCTTTGTTGGTCATTTAACTGTCATTTTTATATATTTTTTTCGGTGATATTACCATTCTCAATAATCTACAAAACATCAACATAACAACGTCACGTTAGATCGATCGGTGGGGACGCCGTGGTGACGCCGATAGAGTCAATTTTCGTCGGAAGGTATCAAGATGATAAACAGTTTCAATGGACTAAATTCTTGCTTATGTTAACCACATGCTTACCTAAGATTATACTGACACTGGTTTCAAATGAAATAACTGACAACTTTGGTTTGTATCAATGTTTTGATAAGTACATAAAATTATGTCACAAATACGTATGCAAAATGCACAGGGACACCACGCTGTTTTTGTATTTTTCTTAAAATCTGTATGCCTGATCACCATCATCATACAAGTATAATAAATACAAGTAAGATGTTTCAAATGTTATAAAAATGTATGCAAACATGGTTTTGGAACAGTTTTTTTTTTTCGAGTTCTATTTACCTTAACGTCGACTCCGTCTTAGAAAGCACCATGATTAATCACACAACACTATTCTTTTATAAACCTCAAGTTCTTCATACCATCACATCGGCCGACGACCGTTGTGCGCAGTAAGTGCTCAGCTGAAGGCATATAAGCCCGCACATTCTATGTGCAGTGTAGCATGCACACAGTGACACAAGTTGGCATGGAAACGAAACATATATTTAAAAAATAATTAGCCTACCATTACTAGTCAAATTAAAAACTTGGGTCTTTTTCATATCATCTATATATTGA
>NW_022690508.1:0-842 GCF_011630105.1 Anneissia japonica | reverse complement strand
ATTCCATTGAAAGTTTGAAGTTTTTCTGAAAAGTACTCGAAATATGGCGGAAAGTCAAAAATTTGAACATAAGTGCTCAACTCGGCGAGATAAGCACTTTTGTGCAAAAAGTGACAATTTTAAAAAGTTGAGTCAAAAATGTAATTTTTTTTTGTTAGGTTAGGGTTAGGGTTAGTGTTAGAGTTAGAGTTAGAGTTAGGGTTAAGGTTAGAGTTAGAGTTAGGGTTAGGGATAGGGTTGGGGTTAGGCAAAGTGAGATAGGCTGAAACAAACACTATTCCATTGAAAGTTTGAAGTTTTTCTGAAAAGTACTCGAAATATAGCGGAAAGTCAAAAATTTGCACTAAGTGCTCAACTCGGCGAGATAAGCACTTTTCTGCAAAAAGTGACAATGTTAAAAAGTAGAGTCAAAATGTAATTTTTTTTTGTTAGGCAAAGTGAGATAGGCAGAAACAAACACTATTCCATTGAAAGTTTGAATTTTTTTTTATAGTACTCGAAATATTTCGGAAAGTCAAAAATTTGCACTAAGTGCTCAACTCGGCGAGATAAGCACTTTTCTGCAAAAAGTGACAATGTTAAAAGTTAAGTAAAAATATAATTTTTTTTTGTTAGGCAAAGTGAGATACAAACACTATTCCATTGAAAGTTTGAAGTTTTTCGGAAAAGTACTCGAAATATGGCGAAAAGTCAAAAAATTGCACTAAGTTCTCAACTCGGCGAGATAAGCACTTTTCTGCAAAAAGTGACAATGTTAAAAATTGAGTCAAAATGTAATTTTTTTTTGTTAGGCACGGTGATATAGCCTGAAACAAACACTATTCCATTGAAAGTTTGAAGTT
>NW_022690507.1:0-770 GCF_011630105.1 Anneissia japonica | reverse complement strand
TTATTTTTTTCTGGAAAATGTTCTCAAAAGACTATTCTACACCACTATATGATTGAAAAAAAAAATGAAAAATGTTTTTGACCTCTGAAATCAAGATGAAGAAAACCCTATCTAAGTAGTGTATTAAAATAGGCCTAAGCATTACAGTGCAGTAGCATAGTACTTTCGTATTACTGTTCCAGGTATCAATAATATGAGATTTCTCTTATTATAAAGTACAAGTATCAATAAGTGTAGTATAAATCATGTTTTTAACACAGGAAACTCTCATATGGTAAATAAAGCAGTGCTAGTACTACTAGTACTACTGCACTGTGGAAAAGGCGTGTATTACATTACCTGTGTTGTGTTGCAGATTAAATATTTTTTAAGTTTTCATGAATTCATGTTCCATCTTTTTTTAACAGATTGAAAAGGTTATGCAAAAAAACAATGAAGAGCCATACCACAATGGGTGCATTACCACACATCCTTGGTGTATAAGAGACAGGTATGACCATTTTGGCTATCCACATTTGATTCTAAACTTTTCAATTTCAAGATATTGTATGAAACCTCTTTTAAGTAATTATTAGAGAATACATAGATGAATTATTTTTGTACTTCTCTACTCAAACATATAAGTATTTCCCTTTGCAATTTCTGCAGGTATTATTCTCCCGAAGACGACTGAAGCAACTCAATTAAAACGTTGAGAGTTTCTTTACTACAACAGTTCTTTGCAAAACTGCCTATGTGGTGTACCGCAAACATCAACATATATTTTTGTT
>NW_022690506.1:0-506 GCF_011630105.1 Anneissia japonica | reverse complement strand
TTTTTTTCTTTTTCTTTCTTTTTTTCTTTCTTTTTTCTTTTTTTACCTCCCAAAAGGGGGGGCCGTTAGTCAAAAAAGTGCTATCTACTCATTTGTTTCATTGGTATACACTGACTAATATGGCTATACTACTTATTTTTTCAAACTCACTTGTTGTGACAGACGTCAAGTTACTTGTTTTTGTTGATACTTTAGTTGACAAAGACACTGAAATTATGTATGTTTCTCCTGAAAGTAGTTCTGTCACATCTGCTGTTCTGGAAGTTTTTTCGGCAGTTTTACTTCTCATAAGCGTATCTATATTTTGACCATAGTACTCAACAAGGAATGGACCCGAGAGAAAAAGTAGATCTTCAGCCCACCACTTAAAGGTAAAATATGTTTTACCAACATTGTAGAAACTGGTTAGGATGTTGGGTATATCTGTGGTTATAAAAAATGTATTATTAGAATATACAAAATTATTAACTTTAATTATCACATTAAAAACATTGGTTCACTTGAAT
>NW_022690505.1:0-783 GCF_011630105.1 Anneissia japonica | reverse complement strand
GATTATTCGTTATCACGCATAGATTTGTTCTAAATGCGTGACAAATTATGGATCACGCATGTGTTTCTGCAAAATGTGTGTTTCATCCAATCACTTTGAAATGCGAGACAGTTGGTAACTATGCTATAGATCGACTACAATATGTACCTTAATATTTAATACATTTAAATCAAATTTAGATCAATCTTAATAATGTGATTTTAAAAAAGCAGAGGCGGATTTGGGTGAAAAGAAAAATTGATCGCCCAAACGCATCAGAGGTTATTTTTGGGCGTCTAGAAAACAAAAATTTCTCCAAGATGGTGTAATCTTTTTCGGCCCCGACCCCTCCCCCTTTCGGACATCTGTGGATTCGCCCCTAAATTGGCCTGCCAGCAACTAAAGAACATTGGCTATTTATAATGATGTAGCTGGGCATGTATGAAAAACAGTGAAAGTTTAACATTATTCTGTGTATATCATTTGAATTTCTTCAATTTCTAACGAATGACCGCTGATTTTCGTGTAATTATGTACCCACTTTTGTCTTCTAATCGGATTAAATTCTGGCCGAATTTTGGTCGATATCGAAAAAAAGTTTGGCCGAATTTGGCCGTGAGATGGCGTGTGTTTGGCCGTGAAGATTGTCGACTATCTGGCAACCCTGCATAGCAGTTCTTTTCTTTCTGCTTAATAAATAGGTCAGGAAAAAAAGTAGTGATATGGATCCTCAAATTTCTGTCCACATACATATTTTGAGTCATTTAACAGACCATATAAGCAAAGGAATGAGAGTTTAAGTCA
>NW_022690504.1:0-563 GCF_011630105.1 Anneissia japonica | reverse complement strand
GGGCCCGATCGTCCTGGGCCCGATCGTTTTGTGGGCCCGATCGTCTTTAGGGAAAACTGAATATTGGGCCCGATCGTCTGCTGACAAAATCGAAAATTTCCAAAACCATTTTGGCTTGCCTAGGTCAATTTCGGCCGCGCCCCGTCAAATGACAAAATGTATGGAGCGCCGCGTTGTTGCTCCGCGAGTTCTTGGCATGCAGAATCGAAAATTTCCAAAACGTTTTCGTCAATTTCGGCAGTCGAATGACTATTACACCAGGGAGGAGTTAATTCACCCTCTTCCGATTATACCAAATATATATTGGTGCATTCTGTTCAGTGGAACCATGTTTTGAGCCTTTCATATGCTATATATTTTGCTATTCTCATGTTTTTCTTTAGCTTGACAAAGGTTGATAACCGAAAAACGTTTGCTTACTTGAATAAAATTATATATCTGGCAACTTATTACATCTATCCGGAGTTTTTGTTTATATATATATATATATATATATATATGTATATATATACAAATATAAAAATATATATATATATACAAATATAAATATATATATATATAAA
>NW_022690503.1:0-515 GCF_011630105.1 Anneissia japonica | reverse complement strand
TTGCATTCAAATTTTTTTTGGCAATTATTTCGTAAATATACAGTAAATTGGGACCGAGTTGACCTACACGTCAAACCAAGTCAAACATGGTCATGGGAGAGATGAACTAGGGCCTAGGCCCTAGGCCTAGCCTAGATTCGTAGTAGGCCCTAGCCTCTAGGCCTAGCTAGAGTAGTAGTAGTAGCCTAGTCGGTAGCATAATAATAAGCCTCCTAGTCTCGAGCAGAGTGAACTTACAGTACTGTACTTACACTTTTCGCAAACCATGCTTATTAACTTTCACAAGCAGCCTAGACCTATATGTGATAATAAAATCAATCTTGATTCTTCTTGATCTCGAAACCTACCATAACGAAACAAAAACAAACCATTGACCTCTTGAATGTGACCCAGGCTACACATCCAGCCGTCGTACCCGTGTGCAGTCCGACGTTATGGAGTGCGATATCGCACAGTATTCGGTTCCTGAACTGCAGTTCATTTAGAAATTTACTGCAGAAGATCAAGTAAGATAG
>NW_022690502.1:0-661 GCF_011630105.1 Anneissia japonica | reverse complement strand
AGAGCCACAACATCTCGATCCTCGAGGTACCTATCGACGTTCACCAACATCCCGCGATACGATGAATCGTCTTGCCCGGCCATTGCTTAGTTTTAACGAATGGACAGGTTTCAGCCGCTTATTTATAAACCAACTATAACGATGACGTCATGGGTACTTGGAACCTTGACGTCATCCGTACGACCTTATTTGAAAGCATCGATGCGCCGGTAACGATGACGTCATGGGTACTTAGAAAACGTCAGCTGACTAATCCCTATATATACTCGTGAATCATCACGAAACGATACATTCGGAATCAGCGAACCTTGACGCCATGGAAGAGAAGACGAACAGAAGAATCGTAGCCAGAATGGTTAAGATTTTCACCGAAGATAACATCTTGTTGGAAAACCTGCTGGCCGCCAATCGAGGTCGCATCCTGACGGTGGCATTCTGTAACACGAAACAGATCTCTCTCGATGTGGCGTTCTCCGCTACGGAGAATGGAGGCGGGAGACACTACGAATGCTTTGCCTGGACCAAGGTGGACGGAGTGAGGTGTGTGGGCAGGCAAGGAACCATCGAAGACACGCACACGCTTCTGAATATGTACAGCGTGTCGAATGCCTCTTTGGAATTGGAGGAATACGCCGTCAGACTCGGCACAATAGGAGACGAC
>NW_022690501.1:0-519 GCF_011630105.1 Anneissia japonica | reverse complement strand
AGAGAATGATAGGTAAGATATAAAAACAATATCTAAATTACGTTATTATTGCAATTTTAAAAATTTTAAGAATTTATTTTGTCCGAGCATCTTAACAAAATTGATAATCATATGCATAGAAACATATTAATAAAACTTCGTTTAGGAATTCTACCAATTAAAATTGAAAAAGTAGCGTAACACACCTGGAAAGAAAATCATTTGTAAAATGTGCACTTTAAATTGTATTGGAAATGAATATCATTTCATCACCTTAGTTTGTCCATTTTATTCACATATCACTAATATCAGAAATAATTCATTACCTGAATTTTATTGTTGTAACCCATGTCATTTTAAATTCTATCATATTTTATCAACTAAAAATATACCATTATTGAATAAATTAGCCAAATACCTCTATGATGTTTTTGAAAACAGAAAAATCATTTTATAATTTCAGACAACTCTATTAATATTTTATTCTTTTTTATGTATCCGTAGGACTAATTACAGGACAAATAAATGTCCTACGACACG
>NW_022690500.1:0-913 GCF_011630105.1 Anneissia japonica | reverse complement strand
ATGCTCTCAGAAGATGTTGCGGGTATTCTCATTCGCTTCCATGTGATCACTGCCAGTGACCACACGTCAGGGTTATTTGGGTATGGAAAAAAGCGATTGTTGAAGCTGAAGATCTTCAAGGAATGGAGCTGCTATGTGAGTGGATAACATTCTGGCGTTAAAGGACAAAGACAAAGTCACATTAAAAAGACAATTTTGACCAATGAGAGCCAAATTTTGTAACCTGTTACCTTCTGAGATGCACTATGTGTAGATTTTACTTACATAAAATTTAAACATTCTATACTCATGAGCTGAAAATCAGCAGCACCCTTGGATTTGATGGTAAACTAATCGGACATCAAATATAACATGTTCGCTGACGACACTATCATTTTGTTATTAAAGGAAAATTACTCTATAAAATTAACTCTAAACTTTCACATGACTTAGAAATAGTCACACTAATTCTTAATATTTACAAAACTGAAGATATGCTAATTGGCACACCTCAGTGGCTTTCTAACAAAACACTTGACATTACTATATCGAATCAAAAAAATTAAGCAAATCACTATGCACAAACACCTAGGAATGCATATTGACAACAAGTTTACTGGGCAACCTCGCACACGTAAAATCTCTTCACAACTTGCACTTCATAACTTCATTTGGCGTTTTAATAATGATGGCATCAGGGGCGGATCCAGGGATGTCCAAAAAAGAGGGGGGGGGGGTTGCGAAAGTTGGGTTAATCGAGACAACACCATCCTAGGGGGTCCGGGGGCATGCCCCGTGAAATTTCTGTGTTCTAGACGCCTGAAAATAAAATTTGGACTATAATTTTTTTCTTTTTCTTTCTTTCTTTCTTTTTTTTTTACCTCCGAAAAAGGGGGCGGGCCGCCCCTCCCCCTAAATCCGCCCCTGGGCATTA
>NW_022690499.1:0-602 GCF_011630105.1 Anneissia japonica | reverse complement strand
TTGATTATAATACTAGAGACGGCGTACTGTTTATGAACTCTTGGGGGTGGGGGGTTCTTTTAATGTAGTCTATACATACAGAGACGGTGTAACGCCCGTGAGCTCTCGGGGGAGTTGGTATTTTAATATAGTCTAAGCGGATTTTACAAAAAAGAAAAGTTATATTTCTCGCTGTCAATAAAATTTGAAGTTATTGGGACTATTTTCGTAGATAACTGTACAGTGTAAAGTTATAAAAAAAATTACGCCAAAATCATGATGATGATGATGATGATGCTGTCTGGTTAAAACAGACTCGAGTCATGTGCATTCTTAGATCAGTCTTGACATTGGCATAGCAACAGAGTAAACAACGCGGTTTTTATGCTAATTTAAGCTTGAAAAAGCACATGACGACGTAAATATTTATGGATACACAAATAGACATAAATATGTAAACATGTCTACTACGTCGTGCCGAGTCAACAGTAACCTGTGTCTGTTAGGGAATTTTATTGTACTATTATATTTCATTATATATGTGTAATTTACAATAGTTATAATACTTATTGCTAACAATAAAGTTTGGCTTCGTTGCAACTATGCGCTAGACTGAGTCAATA
>NW_022690498.1:0-713 GCF_011630105.1 Anneissia japonica | reverse complement strand
TCATAATCAATAATCGACCCAATAACTGTTTGTAATCTATCAGAAAGGACGTGGGCCATAATTTTATAGTCTACATTTAATAATGTAATAGGCCGCCAGTTGGCGAGCTTTTCTCTTTCTCCACTTTTGAACAGTAAATTAATTATTCCCAATCTTTGAGTAGTACTTAACTTATTATTTCTATAAGATTAGTTTAGAGCGTTACACAAAATATACTTAAGATCTTCCCAAAAATAACGATAAAATTCTACGCTAAGTCCATCAGCACCAGGGCTTTTATTAAGCTTCATTTTATAAACAGAATTTGTGCATTCCTCAACCGTGATTTTACCTTCACATTCTTCTAATTCGTTTTCGGAGAGTTTTTTTTTAAGGTTCGTTTTCTTTAGATATGAATTAATCATAATCTCAGGTATATTTTTATTTTTGTATAGGTTTCCATAAAAATTAACTTGCTCTTTTTGGATATCACCAATATTTGACGTGTATTTACCATTTTCTTTTAGTACACATGTGATGTGTTTTCTTTTTGCCTTGCTTTTCTCTAGACCTAAGAAGAATTTATTGTTTTTTTCACCCTTTTCGAACCATTGTATTCTTGAGCGAATTTGTGCACCACGAACGTCAGACTCATAGTTCGCTTCTAATTCTTTTGTCTTACTTTTCAAAACAGATTCAATATCTTTATCGTAAACAATGTTTAACTTATTTGT
>NW_022690497.1:0-892 GCF_011630105.1 Anneissia japonica | reverse complement strand
AAATATGATTATACAGTATATGATATTTACAATGATATGTTAAAATCCCATAATTGAATTGTCCACATGAATAGAATAATGAAAGAAAGTTTATGCAACATCAGTGTTTTATAAAATGTTATAAAGCTATACGCGCGCACGCTGTTTGGTGACAACATGGCGCCCATGCGCCAAGTTGGCCAAACTCTCTCTAATGATATACACAGAACAAACAATAAAAATAAATAGCCTATGTTCTTTAGTTGCTGGCATGCAGGCCAATTCAGGGGCAAATCCAGAGATGTCCGAAAAGGGGAGGGCCGGGGCCGAAAAAAGGGGGAGAAGGGGGAGGGGTGCGAAAGTGGAGGGGGGGGCGAAAGTCTTAGAGGAAATTTATCTTTTCTAGACGCCCGAAAATAGCCTGATGCGTTTGGGTGATCAATTTTTTTTTTTTTTTAACCACCCTTAAATCCACCTCTGCTATTTAAAATCACAATATTAAGATTGATCTAAATTTGATTTAAATGTATTAAATATTAATGTACATTGTAGTCGATCTATAGCAAAACTTTTAAGGGCCTGTTATTGACAAATCCGTGGCTATCTTTAATTAGAATGAATTAAGTTACAGAGTTAGGTAACACAAATTGGCGTTAAAACAAACCTATGAAAACTTTAATAAATACTTATAACTTTCTAAATTCGCCTCTGAATGTCATTGTCGCAGTATTTAAAGCAATAAATCAATGTTGCTATCAGAATCATCTTCTTCATTCTCATATTATGCAACCTAACTCCAGTAACTTCGAAGAAGTCTCTCTGCAAAACTTGCTTGAAATTGGAGGTGGCATCGGACCCGAATGATCACATCGAGCATTTGTATATGGCGCTCTACATAAAGAACACTGCGGCA
>NW_022690496.1:0-537 GCF_011630105.1 Anneissia japonica | reverse complement strand
TGGATACTGTTACTGAATGTGTTTAATTTAACCTGCTTAAGAAAAACAGTAATTCATTTTTTTACATATTATCCTTACATTTTCTCCCTTTTTCTCTCTTTTAATTATTCAATCTCTTCTTTAATTGTTTCTTTCCTTTTATTTCTATACCTTTTCCTTTCTTCCTTTTTCTCAGCATTTTTAGTTAAAGTATCTCATTGGTTAGATTTTTATTTACTTGAAACTCAAAGCAAAAAACTCTCTACCCGATTCACACGTACAAAAATCTTACCAAATTTAACAAAATGTAACCAAAAGTAACATTTTACGGCACGTGTGAAAGTACCTCCGTGTAATATCCTTGTAAAATCTCGGAACGTCTCGGTAATCTTTACCAGCCTCGCTGAGGCTGGTAAAGCTTCCGAGATGTAACATGGATGGATCTGCGCATGCGCAGGGATTTCAACACAACAACAATCTACTGTTTCACGGGGAATTTTCTTCCTTCTGTATACGATTCTGATCCACTAGAAATAGATAGGCCTAGTTTTTCTAAAT
>NW_022690495.1:0-637 GCF_011630105.1 Anneissia japonica | reverse complement strand
TTATGTTAATATTATTGATACGATTTACATAGTTGCATTTTAACATGTTGATTAATATACTGCTATACCAATAATCAACCATCTTCCAGGCAGACATGACCACGAAGACCAGAGGAACCTGCTTGGTGGTGGTGCCTGACCTGACGAAGCTATGAATGGAGAACAGTTAATAAAACATTTTTATTAGTAATCGTTATTTTTATTATAAGGTTCCTGTGTACACCACCACCAGTAGAAGTAACAACAAACAACACATTTTTATTAGTAATCGTTATTTTTATTATAAGGTTCCCCTGCACCACCAACTAACCCGCGGTCAACATTGTACTGTACAGTACAGTGACATCCAATTCACGCTTTGATTATACACTACACGGCGTTCCATACAATAACCCTTATATGGGCATTGAATATCATACGGCCGAACAAGTGTACGGCCGAACCGGTCCTACACCGGCTAGACGCAGGGTTCCCGGCATGCAGGCGCGTGTGCGAAGCACAACTCAGAGTTATTAATTTCCCTGATTTTTCTGTTTACCTTTGCAATTTTACTTTTGTTCACTTATTGTTAATTAATTAGTAAGTTTGGACGCACCGCTGATTTAAGTGTGTGCCACTGACTGTGACTGTTGTGAAA
>NW_022690494.1:0-872 GCF_011630105.1 Anneissia japonica | reverse complement strand
TAATATATTACGTAGCTTAAAAATTGGCGCCACTTGTGTGAGCCATCAAGTTGTATAAGTGGAGAGAGATTCAGATCCCTACAGTGCCTAAGCGATGGGATCGGGGGCCCTGTGGCTGTCTGAGTATGGGGGCCTTTTGGGTGCCGGTGGCGAAATTTTTTTCCTGGATGTTTGAGGCAGTGGAGATTGGTGGCGCTATAGATTCAAAATGTCACCTACCTGAGATTCGGCAATAAGACATGAATATTCATTAATACTTTCTTATTGTCAGAGCGGTTTCTATACAGCAAGTGCTGACTGAGACAATTATACAACTATACTTGTTATAGTTGATGCGAGCGAGGATTAATAATTTTGAACACCACAGATTAAACTTTCTTTTATTATAATTATAAAATACATGGCTATTTTTGAAATGAATAATATTAAGGCCTAGGTCTAGGCCTTATTTTTTTTTAGGAATGTATCTCAGTCACGCGTACCAACATAGTTGTAGGCCTACAAAATGAAATGTATTTAGGCCTACTTGACGTAAATGCAGTAGAGTAGGCCTACAGTATGTAAGCACAGCCCGAAACACAGTAATATAGATCTAATAATTATCAAGACAATGACAATAATTGAATAATGCCAGTGGTGACGATAATGATGATGATAATGATGACGACCAATCATCAATATCACCATTGTTATTATAAGGTAATGGGACCTGTTTGTACGTTCGTAATTTCGGATACATATATCCTTGAATTGGAATTTAACTTAAACACAATAATACTGAATATTTTTTCGGATACACAAATCCGAATTATTATTTTTATTAGGCCTACTAACACACAACACACACCACCCACCCCCTCCCCACACACCAC
>NW_022690493.1:0-825 GCF_011630105.1 Anneissia japonica | reverse complement strand
TCTGGCTAGAAAAGTCATGGAAAATCATGGAAATTAACTCATGAGAAAGTGTATGAACCCTGTTATTGGGTAGCCTATTTCTGAAGAACATCGTCATCATGGCGTTGCAGCTGCTGCCTGTGGGTGTGCTGTGCACACGGAACGGTGCACGATCCTCTATTATTTGACCTGCTGTTGTAGTTTATACCACGCGATAAGCCTCTAGCCCATTTCAGATTCAGATTTATTTGATCCTTGCGGAAACTCATTTAAGGCAACAATCGCAATACAATGAAATACAAAAATACAAAGAAATAAAACCATTTAAAAAACATAGTTTAACTTGTATTTGCATCTGCCTAGGCGTTATGCCTAATACGTGAATTTAATTGGAATTATTTAACTTGTAATTTATAATACTTTAAGAATAAGAGTGTCACGTGTGTGAGTTGCAACATGCGCGAGAAACAAAAGAATTGCCAACCAGCTTGGGCTAGAGTAGAGTGGGCTTAGTTAGGCTAGCTAGGAGCACACAAAAGGATTATCCTTCAATTGATTTCAGATATAGTTTTACATTAATTTATTGAAAAACACATTGATATGAGTAATCTACTGTTTAAATGACAAAAATTGTTAAATATTTACAGAGTTATGCTAAATTTAATAAAATAAATTTTTTCCAGCTTTACGTAATTATGCATGTTGGCTTGTCCTAAATTTGTTACCATATATGCATGCACCACACGTACAGCCTAGCTAAGCCTAGACACAATGTCGCCTCTCTCTACCCGTGTTCTGGTAGGCTACGCGATGACACATCACTCGTATCAAGGCCTAGACGTGGCT
>NW_022690492.1:0-552 GCF_011630105.1 Anneissia japonica | reverse complement strand
CAGACACAGAATTTGCTCCATGGTACAACAAGAATGAAATTAAAAAGAAAATGAATGGGAAAAAAATGAGTGAACAGTACACATACGAAACTATGCCCGTGAAGAAGTAGGACAAGACTAATTTTATAAAAACAAAATATTAGATTTACATGTACATATGTGCTTAATCGTTTTTCTCTTTTATTATTGGAATATTTGTCTTAGGGAAAACTATTTATTGGTTTTTAACTATTGTTGTATCGTATTGGATTTTTAAATATTTGTCTGCATCGCATTGAGGCCCTATAGTTATATATCTATGCCTCAAAGTATCATAAAATTAAAAAAGCCTTTTCTGATGATGATGATGATGATGATGATGATGATGATGATGATGATGATGATGATGATGATGAATAATGACGATGACGATGATGATGACATCACTTATACATGACTAACACCTCTAAAAAGGTAGGGATGTGGCATACATTGAATGTGCACATCAAATCGACATTTACAAACAAAAAATATTTTATTTTAATAGACGGATCGGTATTTATTCATCTAATG
>NW_022690491.1:655-858 GCF_011630105.1 Anneissia japonica | reverse complement strand
CATTGTCACTTTTTGCAGAAAAGTGCTTATCTCGCCGAGTTGAGCACTTAGTGCAAATTTTTGACAACTCCGCCATATTTCGAGTACTTTTCCGAAAAACTTCAAACTTTCAATGAAATAGTGTTTGTTTCAGCCTATCTCACTTTGACTAACAAAAAAAAATTGTATTTTGACTCAACTTTTTAACATTGTCACTTTTACAA
>NW_022690491.1:0-609 GCF_011630105.1 Anneissia japonica | reverse complement strand
CGAGTACTTATCCGAAAAACTTCAAACTTTCAATGGAATAGTGTTTGTTTCAGGCTATCTCACTTTGCCTAACAAAAAAAAATTCTATTTTGACTCAACTTTTTAACATTGTCACTTTTTGCAGAAAAATGCTTATCACGCCGAGTTGAGCACTTAGTGCAAATTTTTGACTTTCCGCCATATTTCGAGTACTTTTCCGAAAAACTTCAAACTTTCAATGGAATAGAGTTTGTTTCAGCCTATCTCACTTTGCCTAACAAAAAAAAAATTGTATTTTGACTCAACTTTTTAACATTGTCACTTTTTGCACAAAAGTGCTTATCTCGCCGAGTTGATCACTTAGTGCAAACTTTAGACTTTCCGCCATATTTCGAGTACTTATCCGAAAAACTTCAAACTTTCAATGGAATAGTGTTTGTTTCAGGCTATCTCACTTTGCCTAACAAAAAAAAATTGTATTTTGACTAAACTTTTTAACATTGTCACTTTTTGCAGAAAAGTGCTTATCTCGCCGAGTTGAGCACTTAGTGCAAATTTTTGATTTAAAAAGTTGAGTCAAAATGTAATTTTTTTTTTGTTAGGCAAAGTAAGATAGCCTGAAACAAACAC
>NW_022690490.1:0-689 GCF_011630105.1 Anneissia japonica | reverse complement strand
ATATTACGGGTTTCCTAACACCGCCGATTTCGTCATGTTTGCGGACTTTTACCAACATCTGGGAAGACAATTGTAACTTGTCTACGCTGGAACTTTACAAGACGATACGTTGATTTTGTTTTCCTGAAAGAATTTTACATATTCGTTAACCAAGTGGCTGGAAGAATTGAAAATTACCCCCACTCACGGATCTGCGATTGTCCATCTTTGCTTAGCACGAGTCAACGCAAGGTCACGGAACAGGTCACGGAACAGAGCACGGAACAGGTTGCCATATAATCTCCAAATCGAATTTGTTTTTGTGCGAGTTTTTAAAATTAAATAAACAAAAAAAAAATATATACGATTCGTATTGTCTGATATTTTTCTATGACGTAGTTGTGAGATGCTGTTATAAATTTGTGGACATTTTCACTGCAACATTCACATGTAAACAAAACAGAAATGGAGACACATTGGGGCATCGAATATCACGAGAAGGACGGTAACTTAATCACGAACGTCTACCAACCGAACGAAGACGTGAATGACGTCGCATTCGACGTATCTGTCGTCCGCACTCCGAACGGTCGGGGGTTTTCGATGACCATTTGAGCGGAACGCACGGACGAGAACAGAAAGAATAGTGGATGGAATCTGGTTTTCGTTGCGAAAGGCGATGCGATCTTGGCCACCGTTCATCGGCCCGA
>NW_022690489.1:0-859 GCF_011630105.1 Anneissia japonica | reverse complement strand
GATATATATATATACGTGTATATATATATATATATATATATACGTATATATATATATATTATGTATATATATACGTGTATATATACACATATATATACGTGTAAATATATGTATACATGTTGGGTCAAATTTGTGTTAGGCATAGGGCCTAGGCCTAGCTGGGTATACAGTAATTTCATTTTACAGTAGTTTGGAACGATATCAGGAGTGGGGGTGGTAGCAGTGGCCTACTAGGACTACAATTTATTTGAAGCTACCTTGGGTCCGATCGTCCACACCAGTTGGGCCCAATCGTCTGTCACCCGAAGTTTTCATTACGATGATCAAGAACGTATACTATCTAGGCCCTAGGCTAGGCTTAGATTGCTACCGTCACTCTGCTACGTGTAGGCTATACTACTACCGAATAACAAAGAAAGCGACCCACGCGGTGCATTCTTAAATTGTACACACATTATTAAAATGTATTAGACGATAACACGATATCACTGACTGAACGATCTACCACCCTCACATCGCAGTAACTACTGTACTGAACTAGGCCTAGCTTAGGCCTAATGTTTTTGTGGAAAGATAGATAGTCGTTATGTACCCGACAGTCGGCTGCCTTTACATCTTCACTTGTCTTCAATTTGTATTCAAAGGGTACATTGCATAGCCAACTTTCGGGGATATGGTACCTTCATATGACTACTCCATAGAGATACTGAGAGCGCTAACCGCAATGTATTCGATGTTCAAAATACGCAGAACTGTGTGGGTACCATCCAAGATGGCTGCCATAGATTTAGCCGATCAAATTTCACTAAGCACCATCGTTTGCAATTGCGCCCTCAATTTACTCAGAGGGTTCAGTACA
>NW_022690488.1:0-580 GCF_011630105.1 Anneissia japonica | reverse complement strand
AGAGCACTTTCAATCTATCCTTTTCTAAATTCTTTATTTTAACAGTCTATTTCCTCTCAACACATGTCCAATCTCCTTTTTCTGTTTCCAACTTATCTTCTCCATATCTAAATTTTAAGTGCTTACAATTGTACCTATTTTGATTTTTCCTCATTGTCTACCATCTCTGACCCATATGTTAATGTTATTACTGACTCCATACAACAATTTAATTATAAATTTCTTTTTTAATTTTCTGTTCGTTTTTTACGTCGCTTTCTTCTTTTGTTGAAAGCGTCTTTCACCATTCCAATTCTTGATTTTATTTGCACATCACATCTACCACCTTTGTTCGGTTATTATTAATTACATGTTTAAACAATTTATTTTACATGTGTTAAGTAATCATTTATCTCAGCAAATTGTATTTTAATTTCGTGACCCAGGTAACAATTAAGCTTGCTACAGTTGAAAGTGATAGTGATGAAGAAGATGAAGAGGATGATGTTGAACTCGACCCAGCCACTTGCAAGTTTGTGAGTGTTGAATTATCTTAAGGACAATAACCACACCAGACGAAAACCACCCAAAATGGAATATA
>NW_022690487.1:0-917 GCF_011630105.1 Anneissia japonica | reverse complement strand
GAAGTTTGGTTTCTCCTTCGGAAAGCTGACAGTTAATTTGAACAACTGAATCCGTGGTGTTGCACAGATTATCACTAAAGCGCGGATTAATCACTAAAATATATATATATATATAAGTCGTTGAAACAAAAAATTATGACAAGGCATGTAGACTGTAGAACACTTCATTTATTTTCGAAAGAAATTTTCGGCCAGTCCTCTGGCCTTCATCAGCTTTACTGAATGTACAAGTTGGCTGTTACAAGTTCTATACTGTACAATATAAACAATACAGTAGAGGCGTAGACGGATTATAGGCCAATTATCTAATAGTTTATGCGGTAATATATAAAGAGAAATCCGACAGAGAACAAAGCAGTCAAGTATAGAGATAGTGGTGTTATAGATTAAACAATTCTTAATTAAGCGTACATAATAGAACAATATGGTGGGAAGCGGACTTAACTACACCATAGAGAAAATAGCAACACTACACAATAAGTAAATGATTATGAAGTCTTAAAGAGTAAAAGATAGAATATATGAATAAAACAAAAATAAACCTATAGGCTTATAAATAGGCTATATAATGTACAGATAAAGATACGGTAATATATACATATAAATAATAAACATATAACAATTTTTAAAAAATAACAAAATGGTGTTAATAAAGAAAGCACATATCAGCTATCGATATAGAACAGAGTAAAGAGATGGTGAGAATCAATTGTAAAGGAAGTTGTAATCACTGAGAAAGTCTATATCTCTATTAAGGCCTATGGTGTGGGTTTTGTGTTTAAGTATGAGTTTCAGTTCGGAAATGCGGCGATCGTTTAGAGATTTAAAGTTGTTGGCTATGAGTGTACATCTCAAATCATTGATGTTATGGTTAGGAGAATTAAAATGTGTGGCTATGGGAAGGTTCTTATGGGTGC
>NW_022690486.1:308-740 GCF_011630105.1 Anneissia japonica | reverse complement strand
CATCGAACCTTGAATCGTGTCATCTGCTTCAATTGGATATCATTATGCTGATCGTCGTGTACACTTTTTTGCCAGCAATCAATCATTGGACCGTTATGGAGCTCATCGGCCACATAACCAAAACTGTAATATCTGCCATGGGATTCATTTGATTCTGTCTTTCGTGTACGGCCGGATTTTGTTTTTAATTTAGGACAAGAAATACTAAAAAATATGTGTTGAAAAAGACTAATAAAAGAAAAGAAACACAAAGAAATATTTTGTATGTCTGAATTTATTGTTTCTCCTTTTCTTAACCAATCCTGGGTTTAATTTTTTGCTTGTTTCTAAGACGGCGGATGTCGTCTGACCACGTTACCGGCAACCAGCGTCCGCCTGTCTTCGTCGGAGAGAGTGTGGTTCTCGGATGTCGTGCCCGTCTTGTCCGATCTC
>NW_022690486.1:0-246 GCF_011630105.1 Anneissia japonica | reverse complement strand
CGAGTTCGAAATCGTGTCACCGACGAATTCCGAAGGGAAGTACGGTCCGACGTCCGACGGGTTGACTATCCGAAAGCGCACTTCGATCTCGTCGCAATCATCGTCGAATTCGTTGACGAAACTTCGGGAGCTCTCCCGAAACAGTTTGGGCAGTTTGCACGGAAACGATCTCGGCCGAGGTGGAGGCGGCGGTTGCGAGGACGACTGCCGATCTTCGCTATCGTCCGCGGAGTTTTCGGCGAAGGT
>NW_022690485.1:0-1014 GCF_011630105.1 Anneissia japonica | reverse complement strand
TACAGCATTAATCATTAAGCCCATGACACAGAATTTGATCAGTTTCTGGAACCTACTGCACAACATACAGTAGCACTTAAGCTGGGCATACTCTATCAACTTTTTCTATGTCACACTTTATGAGCAATGTCTGTTTTGGAATTCAAGTCCATAAAAATGATTTTAATGGGGGATGGGTGTAATGCAAATTATAGTAATGGGACCAACAATGGCTAGGAGAATTCTGTGGTCCCCCCACTGGATCCATGGGAAATTTCCACATTTTAGACATTTTGAGGTCTTACAATATTCAAGTCAGAAAGTGCAATAATGTTAAATGAGTATTCTCAAATCGTGTCAAGAATGTTCATGTCTTTAGGTGTGTTTTTTTTAATGAACATAAAAATGATTTTAATAATGATGTTTAATGTTTAAATAATTACTTTTATGACTACTTTAAATAATTTTGTAATTGTTGATTAAAAGTTGAATTGAGTTGAAATATGTTATAGACAAAAAGGTGTTGACCCGTCTTATTTATACTGTATCAAATAATATGGCTATCAAACCATGCAAGCTGTTCATGTCATAGGTGAGATGTTTTGTTGCTACCTATAATAATAATAATAATAATAATAATAATAATAATAATAATAATAATAATCATTTTGGAATAAGTACCATTAATTATCATTCAACTATTAACTACTCTATGGTTGTTTCAAAAAACTTTACTTCATTCGACATACGCATTCAACATCACTGAAACAAATTTTTCAAGACGACAAACCTACATACTCTTGATTAACTACTAATTCACTATAAAACACCAAGTCTCGTTACTTTACATGGTCCTATTAATGTGTCTATGTGAGTGACTATCCACAGACAATGAGTTATTAACAAGGCTTTTTTGATGATACAACATCTAATGAGTTTTATAAAATACAAGCTACATTCTCTCCAGGTACCTTGGGTTTGTCTCAAATGTTTTTGTCTACACATGAAACTCAAATATCCATTGACACATCAAGC
>NW_022690484.1:0-639 GCF_011630105.1 Anneissia japonica | reverse complement strand
TTCTTTCTTCTCGATGGAACTTTGACAAGGTCTAAATTTTGCTGGCATTTGGCCTATTTTTTTTTTCTTGCATTCAAAGTTAATTATGATTGCTTTCATTCAAATTTTGACTTGCTGTTAGAATCTTTATTTATTTAATTATTGTTGTATTAAGGAGTTCAAATTCCTTTCTTTCCATGTAGATATGCATATATATATTTGTTGAACTTTCATAAACATTAAATTATGTATAAATCTTTATTCATTAGTCGGGATGGTGATGTAAAATTTAAATACCTGTATATTGTAGTCTCCTTTTAAACTTACTGCAATTTGACAGGGTCTAAATTTTTTTGGCATTCCATTTTATTGCATTCAAAGTTAATTAAGATTGCTTTCATTCAAATTTTGACTCGCTGTTAGCATCTTCACCTTTTTTTTTAACTGCATTAAGGAGTTAAAAATTCCTTTCTTTCCATGTAGATATACATATATATATATATATTTGTTAAATTTTCATAAAAATTGAATTATATATTAATCTTTATCCTTTAGTCCAATTTAAATACCTGTATTTGGTCGTCTCTTTTTAAACTTACTGCATTTTGACAAGGCCTAAATTTTGTTGGCATTTGGCCTAAAAATTCCATTTTATTGCAT
>NW_022690483.1:0-709 GCF_011630105.1 Anneissia japonica | reverse complement strand
TGCTCAAAATCACTTTTTGACTAAATTAGAGCACGTGTTTGGCCATTTTGAGCATTTCAACTTTGTTTGAAATTTTCCACTACGCGCGCGCATTTTTATGTGCGCAGCACGTACGAAAGCTAGAAATTACGTTATTTTACACGTTTTGGGTTCCTGACATTGTTTTCACAAATTTGCATTCTTTTCGGTTATCTTTCGGCCAATAGCAATGCCGTACGTGCGCATCAAACATAGGTATCTTTGTGCGTATTTGTGCCGCTATACAGTGAAATTATGCTAAAATCAGACCTATTTTTAATCAGTTATAGCTCCTTAGGTTGAAAGGGACAGGTATTTCGACACTATCAGACCGATAGTTCGTATACTGTAAAGGCAAAATTCGTGTGGCATTGTCATCATATTGGCATCAAAATTCAAAGAAAGTGAATTATAGCTATGACGTCATTTTTGAAAATACGCATTTGAGCGTATCTCGCTTATCCTTGGTCGATCGTCTTCCAACTTTGAGTATGTTATAGCTGAGACAATTATCTTTCATATATTGACATTATTTTACATTTTGATGACGTCATCATGGTCAAAAAATTGTTTTTTCTGACCTCCTCATTTCTCTTTCTTTAAAACGTTGATGAGCCCATATCATCTTAACCATTCGTCATTTCTGAATCATATTAAGTGAGCATAATCTCCAGGTCAAGGTTGAATGTCA
>NW_022690482.1:171810-176774 GCF_011630105.1 Anneissia japonica | reverse complement strand
CTGGTTTCACTTTTTTCGTAGTGATTCAATATCTTACAGAAAATACACGATTATGCGTTGTTTACGTCTTGCTTCACATAGCGTACAGTACAGTACATTGTATCTAGTGAATCATGTGCTCACCAAACATGGTCTTCCTGTATGTTCTTCGTGATCGATTGGGGCTCGATGCTCGACCTGTCTGAAGACTATATAACAATGTTGTTTTTGTTAGTGACGACATGGTTAATTTGTTTGAATAAAAACATTAGGGTGTTATTTAATTTGTGATGATTGACTATCATATCCATATTTAATACTGGTAGGCCTAGAAGAATATCGTCTTGATTCCTGGTAGTTAAGTTTTAGCAAGGAAACCTTGCATAGGCCTTGTATTTAGGTCAAGTGTGTTCATTTAACAAATGATTGAGTAAGATGAAATTTCTAATACAGTATCACTTTTATTTGAAAATTTAACACAATGATTTAATAATTTATTTAATGATTAAACTACATACTGTGCTGTTGTAGAAAATTAAATTATGTTTAATAAAAAATAAAAAACTAAATTTTAAATTAATTTAAAGTGCCATGCTGAACTTGGGGGAATCACCGCGGCCATGGGAGGCCACGCTAATATCGAGTGCTGAAAATGCAAGTTTGTTAAAGTATGACTGTGCATGCGTTGTTTCATTTACGTAAATATATCGTTGATTTGTTTACGACGACGTAAATATATCCACTTCCATTAAATTGTGTAGTATTTTGTGCTTGAGAAACAGAAAACAACTTTGAATTGTAATACACTCCATCATGTTGGAATTCAATATTTTGACAATGACATTATGTTCTGGTGTATATGTGGACTCATATATGAACAGCCTAGCTAGGCCCCCTAGCTTGGGGGTGGGAAGGGCTTGCCAGCCAGGTCCTCTATACTAAAGTTACATCACAAAGTCTAGGCTAGGCCTAGCTATACACAATGACATTAGTTAGGTAGACAGGGCCTAGCCTTTACACCGGCGAAAAATATAATAGACAAAACACGTAGGATATGCCTTGACTTATTCCCCTAGCCAGAGAGTTAACTGGCGGTCCAACGCTAGTTCAAGAAACTAGGCCAGCATACGCTTAAACAAGAAGGCCTGGGCTTACGTATCTAGGCCTAGGCCTAGTATGGCCCAGGGAATGCAATGGTTTTGGCCGCGAATTAGGCCTAGCACAGTAAGTAGTATAGTTAGGGAATTCAACAACAGTAGGTCTAGGCTACACAAGTATAAATTACTTACTTTTACTTCACTTTCTTAGGCATATGAATCTTCCTTCATTTACACTCGCTACAAGACGACGGCACTAGAATGGGCGCTTCCTTTGTGAATTCAAAGACATGGTTGCATTTCTCCGCAATTACAGGGCAACCCCTCATTCCACAACTGGCTATGCTCCTGCAACTATACTGCTGGGCAGGGACATTAATGTTAAAATCCCTTCTTTTTCCAAGGGGGGGAGAAATGATGACCTGTTAAGGAAGAATGACCAAAAGAACAAAATTAACATTAAGTTAAATGCAGAGAAAAATTAAGGAGAATAAAATCAAAGCAGGGGACATAGTTTTAGTTAAGCAGATTAGAGCTAGCAAGTTTACTTCACCCTTTAATAAAACGCCATTGGTGATAATTGGGAAGAATCATGACATGTTAACTGCTAAGTTTCCCAATGGAAAAACAATCACCCGGAACTACTCCCATTTCAAAAAAATTGACTTGCCCGCCAGAGCTAAAATCACCAGCCCTAATGGTATTGATGATGATGGCATTATAGATCAGGACTATGAAGTACTTGGTGTGGTTCCCCCACAACCCCGTAGATCGGGAAGGGTAAGATTCCGACCACAGCGTCTAATAGAGCAAATATAAGCTTGTAAGGCGAGGTTCATAGTGTAGTGAGTTGGTCACTCACAGGTTGTTGAAATATGTTATTGTTTATGTAGTTTATAGTTGTTTTAGTTGTTTGGGTAAGGTATACATGAGTTTTAAATCCGGAAAGGGGGAGATGTAGTACTGTGTAATTTGCTAATTGGGACAGAAAGTTCCTGGAAACGGTTTTATCATTATGGGATGTAGAGAGGGCACATGTGAGGGGGTACAATAAATGGACCTGTCTCTTATACACATCTTATTTTCCCAGATATTTGGCACATGGGCCCCATGCGGATTAAATGTGGGCATTTCCATATTTATCTGCCCAGGTATTTACCATACGGGGCCCATGCAAATTAAATATGGCATGCCCATATGTAACTTCCCATATATTTGGCATATGGGCTCCATTTAGATTAAATATGGGCCTCCCATATTTACTTGCCCAGGTAATTGACATATGGGTCCCATGTATATTATATGTGGGCATGCCCATAATTATTTTCCCAGATATTTGGCACATGGGCCCAAAACGAAATTAATATGGGCATACCCATGTTCAACTACCCAGGTCTTTAGCAAGTGGGCCCCATGTAGATAAATATGGGCATGCCAATATGTATTTTCCCAGATATTTGGCACATGGAACCCATGTGGATTAAATTTGGGCATTCCCATTCAGTATATGCCCAGTTATTTGGCATATGGGTCACATGGAAATTAAATATGGGCATGCCCATATGTAACTGCCTACATATTTGGCACATGGGCTCCATTTGGATTAAATATGGGCTTCCCATATTTACTTGCCCATGTATTGGGCATATGGGTCCCATGTATATTATATGTGGGCATGCCCATAAGTATTTTCCCAGATATTTGGCACATGGGCCCAATACGAAATTATTATGGGCATACCCATATTCAACTACCCAGGTCTTCGGCATGTGGGCCCCATGTAGATAAATATGGGTATGCCCATATGTATTTTCCCAGATATTTGGCACATGGGCCCCATGCGGATTAAATGTGGGCATTTCCATATTTATCTGCCCAGGTATTTACCATATGGGGCCTATGTACTTTAAATATGGGCATTCCCATATATATTTGCCTATATATTTGGCATATGGGCTCCATATGGGTAAACCATGGGCAAGCCCCATATGTGATTGCCCAGACGGATCCCATAAGGGAAAAATATGGGGTAGCCCATAAGACTTTTCCCAGATATTTTGCATATGGGCCCCATGTGGGATTGTTACCTGGGTATCGTTGAAAGTATATACAGACCATTAGAATATAAAACAATAAATTGCCGGAAATGGCACTCTCAAACTTAAATTTTAATATAATTTTCTCCAGTTTTGTTAATTATGTTAATAATAGTGTAGATTATATATATAGCGCACATATCTAATGTTGACAAATTTAGGCGGCGCGTGCCGGCTGCCACCCCACCCCCTCAATCCACCACTGATACCGTAATACGCTTCACGTGAGTTAAGTAGTGCCGGATCCAGCAGGGGGTGGAAAGATATTCACCAACCCCCTTCCTCCCACCCCAAAGTTAGAAGAAATCACAAACCAGCATAGCACCTGAAAGCAATAATAGGAAGGGAACACCCGAATTCGTTCCTCTCTCGACCAAGGTTGATTTTTCGGACGCCACCCAGGCAAAAACAAAGCATTTTCTCTAAACCTGGTTCATATAGTAGGCCTTATAACACCTAAAGTTCAAATGTCACATCTCTGGATTCGCTTATTTTAGAAAAGCCACCCAAAATCAAATTAAAACTTATAGGGCCTACGGTGATCTACATTATAAACTACAATATAAACTCGATTTTTATTTTCCAACAATGAGACTTATTTTGTAGTGAGACCTCTATAATTATTTTTTTTTTTCACGACTTTGAGCCACAAAATCATACCGTACTTCTTCTAAATTCCATTATTGCTTAGGTCTAGTACTGGTAGCATGGACTAACGTTATAATTTTGCTCCAGTTTGGAGTATGGAGGAAAGTTAGTGCAGTCAGTGCAAAGCACTTGGCCCGGGGCTATTAAGCGCCCGTTTAATAGGCCTAGATCTAAAAATGTAACTTAAAAAAAATCTTAAAAGAAAGGTAAATACAATGTTCAAATAACAAATAAAGGACATAATATTACATCGTGCAGCATAGCTCTTAACGAATGTAGTCCTGTAAATATATTAATAAAGAAATTGGATAATAAAATGCTTCTAGGGGGACTCCAACCTGCGACTTCTCGCTGTAAAGGCGAGCGTCATACGGTAACCATTAGACCATAGAGACTTCATGGTTGAACAGATTCAAACCACCAGATATACTCCATTACACAATAGGTGCGACTAGAAACAAAATATATTTAAACGGGACAGTAAAGAAAATTCGATGAAAATGACAAAATAAACTGACCACTGGGGAAAAAAATCCCAGTATCGGCAGACGGATCAGTTTCGGCTCGTGTTCCGCTATATGCATTCAGACGTGGGCTGGTTTTTATATTGTCTTGGTTTGACATTTTATTCATTAGCTGGTGCTGTTGCAGTCAAGCGTGGGGCTTGCATATCCTGTTTAAGCTGGTCGAACGTTTCATCTTTATCTGTACCCTAACTGCACTGATGAGACCTGTAAGGCCGAAACGGATCCGTTTGCAGATATTGGAATTTTTTCAGTAGATACTTAATTTATTTTGTCATTCTGATTGCATTTTCTCTACTGTTTCGTTAACATTTTTTAACTGTTTGCATTACGTGACCGTTTGTTGTTTTTTCGTGGGTTTATCCCATTTGCCTATTAATGTATATATATATATATATTATATATATATAAATTATCAAAGAAAGGTAAATACAGTGTTCGAATAAAGGACATAATAATACATCGTGTAGCATAGCTCTCCATGAATGTAGTCCTGCAAATAAATGAATAAAGAAAATTGTGTAATAAAATGCCTCTGGCGGGACTCGAACCTGCGACCTCTCGATGTCAAGGCGAGCCTCATAACCATTAGACCACGGAGGCTTCATGGTTAAACACAT
>NW_022690482.1:165163-171788 GCF_011630105.1 Anneissia japonica | reverse complement strand
AAAACTTGTATGTCCTAAGATCAAGATCAAAGTGGGAGCCAAACGAAGTGAAAAAGACATCGACCATCATCGACACCAGCGCTTAGAATAAGGAATTAAGATTTTTATTTATGTTAATTAGCCTAGGCCTGTTATAGAAAGTGGTTTTCTAATTTAAAAAAAAGAAAAAAGAAAAAAGAAAGAAGAGTTGCGGGAAAAAAAAATTTATGTCCATCTAGAGGTACCATAATCCGATACATTTTTTCTAGATCGCCTCAGCCCACCTTGGTTGGGGCTGAGGCGTAGTCTAGACCCTCAATCTGTGAAAGTCCCTTCCTACCCCTTCCCCTCCTCGTCTCTGTATTTCAAATAACTGTAGGCCTACGTGTTGTTCTACAAGAGTTTAATACGGTGCAAGTATAATCGTTTAATGTTAAACTGAAAAGAGACTACGACTGTACCATATCCTTATATTTTAAGCATCCATATCGTGAAATCAAATTATAATGTGGCATGACGGCCTGTTTGTATACAGGCAGTCGGTGATCAATAAATATTTAGACACCATAAATCCATACAAAAAAACAAAAAAAAAACGCTTCGTATCTTTTGAATCCATTCAAGGTTATTTCCTTTCATTGAGGTATTTACTATGCTTCGTACCACAGTACGATGCACTGCAAAAATACTTTTTTGAAAGCACGTCTATATCAATTGAAACATCGGCACCCACGTTTTAGTTTTGATTAATAAAGTTTGTTAAACTATATTGTTCACGTTTTTGAATAACCTCAGGTGATCATACATCATGAATAGGTTTTAGATTTACTTCACTGCAAGTATGTCGATTGTTCTATTGTTGTCAATATTATACTTTATCAGAGATTCATGAAACGCCCAGTATGTCCTAAACGAAGTAAAATTTGCCCAATTTCCTTGAATGTTTTTTCGAGTATTTTTTTTATAGATATTTCTGATGTAAATAGCATAATATATGTTAAAATGTATGAGCATTAACTGCAAATGGCCGCATGAACACTCGACAGATCACTAAAGGGGACTTGTATATCCCCAGACCCCACTTCGAACTTTTCAAACTTTCTTTTAGCTTTAATGCCCTCTCTTTCTTAAACTCTCTTTCCTTAGATATCCGCAATACTACTACTTACTCCTCCTTTAAATCGTCCCTCAAAAGTTACCTCCTTCTTTCTCTCCTGTAATTCTGTTTCTTTGGCCTTTTTTAATTGTGTTTTGAATTTACATTGTGTATTCATTTTTTTATTTCTACCTTGTTATTATTTTCTGTTCTATATATTAATTTGAATTGATTTATTTTCTTTAAATTAAGAATGATTTGATTTATAGTTCTCATATGCATAGAGGTCCAGGGGCAGCGCCCCGGAAGGGAATGAGGGGCGAGCCCCCTCAAAGCCTGGGAATTACAGGTATTATAGAGGCATATCTGATCGTTCACGATGTCTAAAGGTGCTCCCACTAGGTCCGCCACTGGTCAGGTCGACGAAAGTAGTGGTTTTGCCCATAGAGAGAGGTACACTTCAAGCCACACTCATACATGCGAAAGCCTATTAGTGCTAATCAAGTATACAATATATTGTAACCCGTTCGTATGAATTACTAATTCGTTTGTATGATCCAGGAATATGAAATAGAGAGGCCCTTTAAATCGTCCCTCAAAAGTTACCTCCTTCTTTCTCTCCTGTAATTCTGTTTCTTTGGCCTTTTTTAATTGTGTTTTGAATTTACATTGTGTATTCATTTTTTTATTTCTACCTTGTTATTATTTTCTGTTCTATATATTAATTTGAATTGATTTATTTTCTTTAAATTAAGAATGATTTGATTTATAGTTCTCATATGCATAGAGGTCCAGGGGCAGCGCCCCGGAAGGGAATGAGGGGCGAGCCCCCTCAAAGCCTGGGAATTACAGGTATTATAGAGGCATATCTGATCGTTCACGATGTCTAAAGGTGCTCCCACTAGGTCCGCCACTGTTCAGGTCGACGAAAGTAGTGGTTTTGCCCATAGAGAGAGGTACACTTCAAGCCACACTCATACATGCGAAAGCGTATTAGTGCTAATCAAGTATACAATATATTGTAACCCGTTCGTATGAATTACTAATTCGTTTGTATGATCCAGAAATATGAAATAGAGAGGCACCCAGAGAGATACCTTCACAGATGTAGGGTGTAGACGACCTCAGCCCCATCATGGGGCCTAATATCTTTTCTCCACTTTCTTTGTATTTGAAAAATAAATAAATAAATAAATATACTATATATATATCGCCACCGAATGAAAAAATTCCCGCTGCATGCTAAATGCTGCTAAATGCAATTGGTCGCAGAATGGTGAATGAGTAGCAGAGTGCTAGCTATACTTGCCGACGAAGGCACTGTAGGCGTTCCATACACGTGTTCCAAAGGTAGGCTTTACTTATTGTTAAGGCTTGTTTAGGTATATGGTAATACGGTACAATATCCACATAAAATGCGTTTTGATAAATCATTTAAAACGGAGGACACAAAATATGACGAGGATTCCTCACCAAGTGGTTGATATTAAGATTATTGAGAAGCGTTACTTGAGAAATAGTCTATAGACTAACATTTGGTTTCTAATATGACGGAGCCGGTAGAAAAGAGGTAAGGAGTACACTGTACTCTTAGGATTTATGTGCGATTTTCAATATCTGTATTAACGGCAGCCATAATAATAATACCATTACCGTACCGTACTATTATATAGCAACGCAACAATCCCAAAGAGGTAAAATAACGTTTTTACTGAACATTTGCAAACCTGCTCTGATTTACTTTTATTATTGAAATTAAATTGATTGTTGTAAAATATGAAGGACGTTCGCAACCTTAAGAAAAACGATAACGAATAGGCCCCTATATCATTAACATTATCGCCATTCGTGCCTAAAACTTTCTTAACAATATCATCTTATATAACGTAGCGGCGAATGTGGAAAAGTGCATTTTTTGAGAAAAACCCATCTAAAGATTTTTTAAAATAGTAATTTTTTATTAGCATACCTTCTTGTTTTATGAAATTGTCTAAATTTCTCTATCACTATAGTGCATTACGTTCTTATACTGTGTAAATATGAGCATAATAACGATTGGTTAATTAGCAATCCATCATTAAACATTAAAAAAAAAAATTAACGTATAAATTGCAGTAATTTAACATTCGCCACTTTGTGGAGAAAAATAAATCAAACCAACTAACATTCGCCACTGGAAATTCAAGCCAGTAGGCAGGATTTTTTATGTGAAGGGTTGTGTGCGAACTGATATTGGGTGCTAATGTATACCTTACAACTGCACCCAATTACTTCTACTTAAATCGTTACTATATTCATGCTATTCTATCTTGTACACCCAATAGAAAGCTTAATATTTGAAAATAAGAATGCTTGACCATCAATATAACGCGGATCAAGAAATTGATAATATCGGGAACATAGCTTATACTTTATTTTCTTCCTCCCGGGCCTATACGGTACAACTTTTGTAGTTTTAATTCATATCAGTTGATCTCATATCATAAATGATTTATTTTTTGCATTGCAACTTTAACTCATTATTAGCTCAATTAAAATAAAATTATGAGGAATCTATATCATCATTGTACGAAAACATACCAAAAACCCTATTAAGGGGACATTTTTATGTTTTTGGTTAGTGCCCCCTGAATAGGAATACCCCTATAGGGACACCCCTATTAAAGGCGACAATTTTTTTTTGGTCCCAAAGGCATCCCCTTAATAGGGGTTCTACTGTACGCTCATTATCTATGCTTGCACCGAAGATACTAAAAATACAAGATAGAGCACTCGCATAGTAAAAATGAGGGTTAATTGGGCCCGACGTAGGCGGCGCCCTTCTTTTTTTATAATGTAGAGCTCGTATTTAGAACTCTATTATTTATAATGCAAGTTTTCTATGCGTCTGGCCCGACGTAGAGGACGCTCTTCTCTTTCTAAGTACAGTCATAGATCTGTCTCTTATACACATCTAGATGTGTATAAGAGCCAGGGTCCAGGGGCAGCGCCCCGTATATATCTTCCTTAATTATAAATTTAAAGCATTCATCAATTGCATTATTACACTGTTTAAGTTCATCATTAAAATTTTATTTTTATTTTCTCATTCGCCTACATGCGTTCGGAAAAGTATTTAAGCTAAATAAGAAAAAAAAAATTTTCGCCTTTTTTGACCTTTAAAAGTTGTTTGCTAAACAATATTAGAAAATGATTCTTCGTAATTTCAATTGTTTGTACAGCCTGTATAAATACGAATGACATTGAAATAAAGGTGATGTTTTATAATCTTAAAAATGATTTGCTGTTTCTTGCATACTATTAATTATATAATTACTATAACTTTATTTTGGAAAAAACGCTTTTAAAACAGCGGACACGCTCTTGCAGTGTGTTCATAAAAGTAACATACTGTGCAGCCATAATACAATATTAAAGCAGAGACGAGACTTTTATTACGATAAAATGTACGTTACACAATTACACAAGTTGAATATATCACAGGTCCTGTAAGTACCGTTACGATTTTAATCGTGCGGGAAATATCCTCAAGGTCCGATTCGATTTCGAATTATGAAAAGTGTAGGCTGTGGCACCGAGAACTCTGACGATTAATGCCCAAAATCTTTTACAAAAACGTAATGCAATAATAGCATATTGATTACGCCTACTATTGTATAATTTCGAAAAATATTTCAGCCGCTCCAAGTCTCTTTCCTCATCTTTCTTCTTCCATTATTCTTTCATAATTTTTGCGTTTTATTTATATTTTTCATAATTTAATGCACTCACATATACTAACTTGTTTAGGCCTAGTCTAGGCTAGAACTCGGCTATGCCTATTAAATAATAATATACAATTTTAATAGAATTTAACATGGACATAGTAATTCACAATTAAACAATACATTACAATTAAATGTAAATATAATAACGTTAACGAATAAATAACAATAATTAAAACGTGTACATTGTATCACTACTACAATAATAAAATTAATATTTTCCAATCTTATAATAAATTTTATATAGCCGGAGTTAGTTTTGACCTAGGCAACTATGGCTAACGACAGGTACGGTACGCTTTCTCCAATAAAGGCTTTTTCTATGAATGGAATGACCTGTACGAAACACGAACTCCTGTAGGCCAAATCCAGTACCGTTACGATTTTAATCGTGCGGGAAATATCCCCAAGATGCTACTATGGCTAACGACAGGTACGCTTTCTCCAATATAAACTTCTTCTATGAATGGAATGACCTGTACGAAACACGAACTCCTGTAAACCAAATCCAGTACCGTTAAGATTTTAATCGTGCAGAAATATTCTTAAGAGCCCAGATACAGATTTGTTTTTTTTACATTCTATGCCTATTTACTGTAATAAGAATGAGAAAATTTTCTTGACCGTTTTCAAGAGGGGGAAAACGTTGCATTTTGAAGAACTTAAAAGTTATTAAATGACACCGCAGAAGTCCGGAAAACTCATTTCCCGCCATCTAGGGATCAAAATTTTCCCGGACCCCCTTTCATGTTGTGAATTTGGAAACATTCTCACCCCCAAACCTAAAATTTAATCCACATCCGCCCCTGTGTTTTGCTTTATTATCAATTGTCTCACAGAAGTCAGTGCCAGTAGGTATCGCAATGTCACGTAAAGAAAGCTCGAACACAGCCTAGTTTTGTCTCGTAAGAATTTCGTAGGACGCGTTAAGAATGACAAAATATTCTCTGTATCTACTGGAACCGAGCCACATAGCTTGTATTCCACTATTTGCATTCACACCTGGGCTGTGTATATATATTGCCTTGGTTTGGCTCTGTAACTGTCTCTTATACACATCTAGATGTGTATAAGAGACAGCATCTCAACTATTCTCATTTCATCTCAAAATCATATAACACTTATCTTATCTCATCTCATACTCATCTTTTATATTTTTTATCGTCTCACCTCACTAATGTTCATCTCTTCTCAGCACATGTATTTATCTTATGATCCTGCTAGGGATATTCCTGTATTTCAAGAATTTCAGTACAAGCGCATAGGGACTGTTTGTAATATGCTATATTTACAAACACATAACCATTACTATGTATGTAATTATTTGTATAATACCCGGAAATGTAAGTAACGAATTAATGAACGATAGGATATAGACAGGAGTTATTTCGTTATTGCGTCCGTACATTCTTTCTAGTTTAGCTTTCGCAACATCCTATTTATCGTAGACTAAACTATTTGTCTAGTAAGTTCTACACCAATTCAAATTCCAATGTCAAACAATAGTTAGATCCTACTGTTATCTCCTGTCATTTTCCCCTCCATCAGTGATTCTGCAGTAATTGATAATATAATATTTACATTAGGCCTATGCTATTGTTCATACTTTCGTCGTATACCGACACAGTTGACTGGAGCGTTAAACATTGTTATTCGCGGCGCCGAAATCGTGCGGGACAAGCTGCAAAGCCACAGCGACCAGGACCTCGCTGGAATGTAAGATAATTTTAAATTAAAACGTTTTAATTTTAAATAGTTTTGCATTATGTGGCCGTTTGCTGTTTCA
>NW_022690482.1:162278-164795 GCF_011630105.1 Anneissia japonica | reverse complement strand
CTATATAAGAGTTTAAGATCGGCATGTACTTGTGTTGATAGTAGAGCCTTCGCCGTTAGTGAATATTAGAATAACAGTAAGGAAAGACTTAGCAATGTACACAGACATACATTACCTCACATTGAGAGAAAATTTAATTTCATATTCATAACTCATACCGCCTCATATTTTGTAGAAAGAGGGTGGGTAGGTGAACGACGTTAAAGTGTTTTTGAAATTTAACATGTAGATTCCGCTATGCTAGACACAGCACAGTGGTTTCAAACCACCAATCACAATGATGTCCATCGCTGAAGCCTGATTTACAGACATCACCCTATATAAGAGTAAGATCATGATGTACAGTATTCGGCTTTTGTTGATAGCAGAGGTTTCGAGGGGTTTTTTTCAGTGACAGGACCAACTACCATTACCCCTTCTAAATCCACTCCTCATATATCTGTCTCTTATACACATCTAGATGTGTATAAGAGACAAATACAGGGGGAGTCTTTATGGCCCAAAATAGTGATTTTAGTAATGTAATTCGACAGGCAAATTACAGTAATATTTTTAGAAAATTTCTTTGAAAAAATTTCGTAGGCATAGGGCCTAGGCCTAGCTAGGTATACAGTAATTTCATTTTACATTATGTAGTTTGGAACGATATCAGGAGTGGCCTACTAGGTGGCAGTGGCCTACTAGGACTACAATTTATTTGAAGCTATCTTGGGTCCGATCGTCCACACCAGTTGGCCCAATCGTCTGTCACCAGAAGTTTTCATTATGATTATCAAGAACGTACACGATCTAGGCATAGGCCCTGGGCTAGGCTTAGCTTGCTGTCGTCACTCTGATACGTATACTACTACCGCATAACATTTTTTTTGCCGTAAAACCAAAATAGTTTCATCCATGCCGACTTTCCGGTCGGTTAGCGTGAGTCCTGACTGAACTCTGCAGAAACTTCACATCGATCTTCCCATCGCGATCTAAAACAAAATGTCGGAAAACTTTTCTTTGACGCATGCGCATTTGCATAAATGTCTACACACACTACACACAATAAAAAACGAAAGAAATGTGACTAAGAGTGATTACAATAGTTCCTATTGCATTACATGCATAGGAACTAAAAAGTACCGTACTACCACAAAATAGGGGGCGCCCTATTCGAATTCGAATAGAGTTAAAAACTCGAACATGCACGCCACGCAGCACGCGTTTTGTTACGGCCACGCCCCTTTTGGGTAGTAGTTTTTGAAATAGGATTGCCTTCCAAAGAATATCCGGCAGTGCGGCAGTGGGACCTCTTGAGGTTTTATGCTGCGTTCATTAGAACTTGTGAAGTCGGTGTTCGCAACTTGTAACATGTGAGAATACGAGAAGAGTGCATTCATTTGATAAACGCTAAAATGGCTGCTGCCACATTTGCAATGTGTTCGAAAATAAAACATACAAAACAACTTTTTTTTTAAAATCTGAAATAATATTACTTAAACAAAAAAATTCAATAAATATGTTGGGTTGCAAATAAAACATACAAACAAAACTCTTTTTTCATCTGAAATAATATTACTTAATAAACAAATTGCAATAAATACCTATGCTCGTTGTGCATAGTTTATGTTACATCCGCCATTTTCCACACTACTTGTGCAAATCGAGAAAGAGATTCTACTCGAGTTCACAACTTGTGTTTATCAGTTCACCAACGAGATGAACGCGTTTCACAAGTTGTGAACTGGGAAACACCGACTTCACAAGTTCTAATGAACACAGCATAATACTCTTTGGTAGAAGTTTTTTAAATCAAGCCGTAAGAGGCGCCCCATTGTTTGTATTCCCACCTTGCATTTCGGTGGAACATTTTTTTTTCTGTAGCATGGAGAACTTATAGAGCTATTAAACAATTAGAGTGCTAACAAGATGGCGCAGCAATGCAGAGTTGTGTATGTGTACCATCCAAGATGGCCGTCGTAGTAAAGCGCCACCTTCAGGCTTAGTATACATATTATTACATATTAATAAGCCCTCTGACTGACTATTATTTCATTAATGACAATGAGTAATGATAATAACAAATTATCAAGTTATTGTAGCCAAAACGAGGCCAAGTGGAGCATCTTATTCAAAAATAAAGTACCAAGGAATGAAAATTAAAATCGTGTACATTACACCCAAACACCGCAACGCTCGAGTTTCAAACATACGGATAACTAGCTGTACCGAACTTTCTGAGTAAATTGAGGGCGCAATTGCAAACGATAGTGCTGAGCGAATTTTGATTGGCTAAATCTGTGGCAGCCATCTTGGATGGTACACACACACAGTTCTGCGTAATTCGAACATCGAATACATTGCAGTTAGCGCTCTAGTATTCTATAATACCTCTATGGGAGAACTCTATCTTAGGCTATGTTCAGACACAACGACTTACGCTAGCGTAACGTTAATCGAGTGGTGTGAACTTGTGCGCGGCGTAGCGAACGCCAGTATTATCGCGCAATCACTGGCGTACGGTAATCCAGCAACAGA
>NW_022690482.1:158332-162158 GCF_011630105.1 Anneissia japonica | reverse complement strand
TTTCGCGCGAATACTTACGCTAGCGTTCATTAATCGCCCAGTCTGGACATCTCGCTAGTTACGCCATGGATTAACGTACGCCTGGCGTTAGATACGCCTGGCGTATCTCACAGGTCTGAACGTAGCCTTATATTTCTAGTATCTTTGCGCGCACGCATAGCTGTTTACGGAGAAAACCCTACGCGAGATATGCGTAGTGCGTGAAATGTTACATTCGCCCGTTTGTATTAAACAAACCGATTGATATTTATTAATATAATATTTTAATTAATATTCTTCCTTAATTACTTATCTAATTGACTCAATTTTCCAGATATTCTAGACAGTAAGACAACTTAAATTATTCACAAATTAAAAAAAAAAAACAAAGAAAAACAAAACAAAAAACACGATTTTTCCACATTCGCCACGACGTTATTTAAGGGACGACATGCTGCACGAGCAGAATATGATCCTTGATTCATGTAAAAGGCATGCATTGCTTACGTTGTGACAGATATGCTACAGTAGGGAAAGGGTTTTCTAAAAATTTGATGACGTATCGTATTCGATCGTTATCGTTTTTGTAAGCTTGTGATAACTCCCTATTTTATATGTTTCAGTGTTTACAATTACTATGTAAAATCTAAAATTATTCTTTTTTTTTTTAAACTCTAAATAGCAAAACGCTTCATAAAGCCATCGCTTCTAAAAACTGGTCAACAGTACGTCGACTTGCCGAATCGCTAAATATAAAATATGAGGTAAGTCAATGTAATACTATGCAACAATAGTAGCAATGCTACAATAGGAACAACAATTATGGTACATTGCCTACTTTTGTGACGTTTAATGTGATGCCAAATTCAGTGGTGGCGCCAGGACCTGCCCGACGGAGGGGCAAAAGGCCCCGACGGGGGGGGGGGCTAGTGGAGCGAATCGAGTCTCACTTGGCTGGGGGCCAGGGGGACGCCTAGGGCCCCCGGTGGGGGTCCAGGGGGAAGCCACGGATATTTGATGAATTATGGCGATTTTTTATTACTTATTTGATAGGCATTGAGTTACTATAATATGACTTCATGTAGGCTATGCTTTCTAATGTTGAAATCAGCTTCCAAAACCAAAACATTTTGAATAAAGCAAGAAACAAAGAGTATGCAATGTAACCATCTAATTTATTTTCAAATCCTCATTCTTGAAAGTGAAATTCTATATTTTGGAAATTTTGCATGAAATCTGTCAACCACGCTGTCATGGTCGAGGTTGCTTCACATATCACGATGTATTCCAACCATCATGAGGCTATCTAAATGAGCATTTGTCATAACAGAACGCAAATTATTTTAAATTATTCTCATTGAATTATTATTATTATTATTATTATTATTATTGTTGCTGTTGTTATTGTTATTGTTGTTGTTGTGATGAAAAAGTTAACACAAACAATATGGTGACTAAACGAATATTACATGTAAATTTTTTATTTTTTTATTTGTTTGTTCCCCGACAAAGGTCATCGTCTTCCCCGACAGGGGGGGGGGGCTATCCCCCCTCTGGCGCCACCACTTGCCAAATTGTAGGTGTTTCTAACTGCGTTCGAGAAGGTGAACTATACAACTAACCATTAATTGAAAACCTTGAGTCTCTGAACTGGTATGAAATAATAATGGTTATAACATGAAAAACCGCAAACATATAGGCCTAAGTATTGTAGGCTCCAACTATTCAGTTGGTGACTTTTAACTCAAATGACTATTATCTTGTCTCTTGGCGCGGCTTATATAACATAACATGTTTGATAGTGCGTTCAGAATGGTTTTAATGTTGAAAACAAATTTTGTTAAATATATTCACCAAAGAAATGTTGAAATATTACATTTTAATGATCGATATCAATAATTTGTGCCAAATTATTATTTTCTACACAGTAATTTAAATTAGCATATAATCAATTTAAAAACAGTATAGTAAAACTTCACAGAAAACAATTACTTTCCATACTTAATAAAATGTAATTTTAAAAAAATCATCCAAATATTATAATCATATTTTGTGTAATAACATACGTCACAATTTGTCACAGACGTGACATAATAATGTTGTCACAGACGTGACATCATTAAACACATATTTTACTATCAGCACTACCAAATGAGCATTTTTGGTAATTCTTATATATTAAAATCATGGTTCAGTCCAGTTTCTCTTATGTTGTAAACAATGGCTTTAATTTTTATCAAGAAAAACTTACTTTAACATAATTAAACCATAAAAATTATTTAGAACATTTAAGTCATTAACATTGGTCATTGACATTGATCTATTTTGTTATAAATAAGCTAATATTTAAAATTTAAATAAATAAATAAATAATATAAAAAAAAACGTGTAGGTCGGTAGGAAATTTTTGTTTTACCTTTTTTTCTTACCGATAATGTGTTAGTGCATAAAAAAAGAAAATACACAACAAAACAACAAAGTCCATTTTTAAATCTATGTTTAAAACCGAAACGACAGCATAACGCTGTCGCATCACCTACCGTCTAGCATGATAGGCCTATTCAAGCTCATACGGATTCGTGTTTTACGGGTTCAGTTTTTGTGTGGGCCTTGTATTTGAATCAATTAAATAATAAAACAAGTGAATGATAGTATAGATTCTTGAGTTTAATACATTTACTGTTAGTCTGAAAATACAAAATATTATAGGCCTAATACCTCATACATAGATTCTAGTTATCATTGTTTAAGAAGCGGGGCAATAGAAAGCACTATTCTCCTCAAAAATAGTACTTTTTTTTAACTTGTTGAGATGTGCAAACCAGGGTTGCCAGATATTCCACAGGGTTCACTGCCAAACACACGCCATATCACGACCAAATTCGGCCAAACTTTTTTTCGATATCGGCCAAAATTCGGCCAGATTTTAATCGGATTCGAAGACAACATTGGGTACATAATATTCATTTAAATTTCCAAAATTACACGAAAATCAACTGTCATTTGTTTGAAATTGAAGAAATTTTAATTATCATTTAAAAATGATATACACAGTGTTAACAGTGAAAGATTAAAATCTTTTACTGTTTTTGTTTTTATAATTAATCACCATAATTAAATGCCCAGCTACATCATAATATCAAATATGTTCTATAATTAGTTGCTAGCATGTAGACCTATTTAAAGTCACATTATTAAGATCGATCTAAATTTGATTTAAATAACGTAGTGGATCTATAGCAATAATAAGGGCCTGTTATGGAATCTTCAATGACAAATCCGTGGGTCTCTTTAATTAGAATGAAAGTTGCATTAGTAGTAGTATGGTAACACAAACCGGTGTTAAGACCAGGAGTGGCGCCAGCAGGGATGGGGCAGGGCCCCTGTCGGAGAGAGCTGCCCCCTCCCCCCATTTGGGGAGAAAAACCACAATTTGTCGGGGGTGGGGGGGGGGTAGAAACAAAAATTATGTGTATTTTGCTCATGGACTTTACAATCCTCTAACTTGTCAGAATTTGGACTACTTTCGCAACATTTTAAGCGACACTCTACCACTCTACCAATTTGCTGTCGTCTGGGAAATTTCCTCCTCGTCGGGGGCATCGCTTACCCATCATTATGATATCTTCCTTTTTATTCTTGTCTTTATTTTACTCTTCTCTTTTTCTTTCCTTTTCTTTTCTTCCTCTTTCTCTTTCCCTCCCTCTCCCCTCATTCTTTTCTCTTATTACCCAGCCCGGTATGACGGCTTGTTCAGCCCGGTAAAAACCGTCAGGGGAGGGGCAGTTTTTCCCCTGCCCCCACCCCACCGAGCCTGTTACGACACTGGCTAACACGCCAATCATCC
>NW_022690482.1:153900-157116 GCF_011630105.1 Anneissia japonica | reverse complement strand
TACACATTTTGGCAAAGACTTATAATCTGTCTCTTATACACATCTAGATGTGTATAAGAGACATGTACTGTATAATGTAAACATTGAAATAGTTTTTTAAGACTTTGACTTGACTTTATGTCTGTGATAACATTGATGGAGTACTATCGCTTAATCGATTGTAAGTATAACCATTTGAATTTATTCACTTTTTATTTTTATTTTACTTTTCATTTTTCATTTGCTATGCGAGTGCTCTATCTTGTATTTCTAGTATCTTTGACTTTCAGAACATTGTTTCAACTGTCACACAATATCAGGTCTTCTTGCCTTGTCCTTTTTTAACACCATAGACGCTTAATTGTAGTTAAACTTTTTTTTACTGTTATATACACTGTTAAAGAATTTTATGTAAGATATATTTATTTTTCATATAAACTTTGCTTTATAATTACTAACTTTATAAACTACACTAACAAACCTTTTTTCATATAAAGTAATTTTGGAAATCACGTCAGGTTTAGTGTTCGATGTCGAATGAAACGTGTAGGCTGCCGGCACCTTGACCTCTGACGATTACTAGTGCCAACAAATGTTACAAACATGTGATGCACAAATGACAAAATGATTATATATAAGTATATCATAATTATCAACAGACTTACACATACATTTTTATTTAATTTTTAAATACAGTTTTTTACATTTATGGGCTAGTCTCTGTATACTTGTTCTATGTTAACATAATTCAACCTTTGTTCAATTTAAAGTTATGTTCTGGTCTCTAGTTTAAAGTCACATGACATAGGCTTATCTGCGCTTATGAATGGATACCTTGTTCGAAGCAAAAAATCAAGTTGTATTTACCTAGTACCTTTCGTTTTATTTCTTTTATATTGTCAAATAATTTAAAACTTTTTACCTCTACGGTATACAACTCGTTTTGATCCCTTATCACTTCCTGTATCATGTATTTAATTTAAATGTAATTTACATATTTCTTGCACTGTATGTATTGTTTTATAAATTACAGTTGTCTTGTTTTAAAAAAAATCTGTATGTATAGCTTGTGTATTCCTAGCGCTGGAATACAAATTTACAAATTTCATGTACTATGTTGTATATGACAGCAATTGGAATTTTTAATTTTACTATTGATTGAACATAAATCTGTCAAGTTTTCAAATGTAAGCATTTATCTATTTCACTCTGCCTCATTCAATACTTTTTAGATAGGCCTATTCCTTATAAATATGGCCTTGTTTTAACGGATTAATTGTGTCTAATGACAACTTTGTTTGTTTTTATTCTTTTTAAATCAATTTAGTTTGGTGGTATCAGTCTGAACCAAGGCATTCCAAGAGATTTGGTAACAGATATTGTAAGAAAAATCTCAACGTCGGCCATTGATGCTCAAGATGACGTACGTAAGGCCAAAAAAAAATTGTTGTGCCCTTGAATGGGGAAATAAAATCGAGTTCGTCGGTCGGATTTTTTAAATTTTATTTTAATTATTTATTTTTTTTGAGGGGGGGGGGAGGGGGTGGGTATTTTTAGTAATAGTCCTACAGGTACCTGAGATAGGAAAGACTTCAAATTGACCGGGGTCCCTTTTATGAAAACACCAAGCCTAAGGCCTCGTAGGCACCACAATAGAACGATGGCATGCTTGTCAAACAAAAAAATATAATGACGGAATAAATAATAACCAAGTGTACATTGAAATAAATTTATCAAAAATATATCAGTTTAAAGAAAGATTTATTTGGTTTCGAAACGTAAAATAATTTGTGTATCCCCGATCCACACGATCATGCACGGGCGCAGGTCGAGCAAAACCATACTATGGCTATGGAAAATTTTCAAACAAGCGCCCTCTGTGTAATACAATCGAAATAAACTTAAATACAGGTACTGTAATTAAAAAAATAGAAAAAATATTTTGTATGGTTGGCATAAACCGTACGGAGCCTAAAATGTTTCTGTACCGGCTTTAAAGTGATGGCTAGACCAAAGCCTGTTATTATTTGTCCAATGGCAATACAGTATACCGTAAGGTAATGAATACGATTTTTGATTCAAGCAACCACTTGCTAATTTGTAGTAAAGAACGGGCTAGGGCCTAGGCCTAGAAATCTGGTCTGGTTTGACAGCTCAGCGCTGCGAGAGATCTGATGTTTCGTGCATACATTGTCGTCGTCGGGTCTCTCGGTTTTCAAAATCATACCTTCAATTTTACCGATTTTGCGCATGCAGCTATGGCCAGATTTTGATAAAAATATTTCTGTTTTTAGATATTATGTTCAGGGCCTAAATGTTAATAATTTCGGAAGTGTATTTCTCAAATTTGTACTTGATTCAGCAAGGAATATGTCAGCGAAAGGAATAAAGACCCTCACCTTTTTGACATCTTTATTTAAACAAAATTAAAATAAATAAATGAATAAATAAAAAATGCCGACCCGATTTGTTGGGAAATTTTTTGGTTGTTCGGGAGGGCAACACAACTTGTGTTCGCTTACATTACTATAAATATCCATCACATTATGATACACATTTTGGCAAAGACTTATAATAATACAAATCATTGAATATTCACATTTGTTTAAAATTCAGTCCACACTATCAAATTTTATATGTGAAAAATGTGTGTGATATTCCCAAGTATGGGTATAGAGATGTCATATTATATACCTTGTGTTGGGAGTGCTATTTTATATTTTTTGAAATATGACGTTAATTATATCCTACGCAAGTCCGCATTGAATGTATTTGTATTACTTCCATCTGTATTAGATACCATAAGAGTGCTAAGTGATTATAAAGAAAACGTGCTCACTTATTCTCCATTTTTATGTATATTGCTATAATTTGTAGTATGGGTCAACGGCATTGTACAGAAGTGCATTCGATGGTCATACTGATGTTTGCAAAATTCTAATTGAATCAGGAGCAAACAAGGATATTCAAAATGTAGTAAGTGTGATGTTTGTGACCATTTTGTTTCTGCTCTAATACATTTCTTAAAGTAAGTCTTATATATCTTGCTGATTGATCTATTAGTATCTGTATTCTATTTGCATTAGCTCAACCCGCCCTCAATAACCTAACGTTACGTTATCTCACTATATTAATTGGATTAACACATTATCAAGGATAAGTACTGAGTGTTTAACACTGGTGTCCTTGGATTCAATTATGGGTAAACGGATTAGTTGCCTTTTTTATGAGGTTTTA